>NC_091282.1:570860125-571160125 GCF_032444005.1 Ranitomeya imitator | reverse complement strand
TTGTAAGAGATTGGGTATTTGTTTGTCTTTTTCGTCCGACTACCATCTGGAGACGAATAGTCAGACTGAGAGGACCAATTAATCCCTAGAACAAATTCTACAATGTCTGAACACAGCCCAGCAGGACGATTGGTGAACAGCCATTGGCTGAATTTTCCTTTTAACAACCGCATTAATCAGTCCACAGGCACCTCCCCTTTTTTCTGCAACTATGGTTTTCACCCTCACTTTTGGGAATTTTCTCATTTGGATTTGGAGTGTTGAGGGGCAGATCTGGCTATCCGGCTGTTGGGGGAGGTGTGGAAGGGAGGTCCAGAGGAATATTGGGTAGCTCAGGGCAAGTATACATTTTTTGCTGACAAAAAACGATCTACAGAACTATGCAACTTATGGCTGCAAAGCTACGATTTTGCCACCACAGATACAACAGGCCTTATCCTGACATAACAGACTGTATAATTTGTTTTCCTGTTTAAGAAATTTGTAAAAAATAAATGAATAAAACAAGTCTAGCACACAGAACTATGCTACGTATGCCTGCGAAGCTACCATTTTCCCACCACAGATACACCAGGCATCAGCCTGACATAACAGACTGTATACATTTTTGAGGGGGTTTTGGTGAATGTTTGAAAAAAAAAAAAAGAGTGGAACAAGGCTAGCAGACAGAACTATGAAACTTATGCCTGCAAAGCTACGATTTTTCCACCACAGATACACCAGCCATTAGCCTGAGATAACAGACTGATCTAAATGTGGCCTTTGATTTTTTTTTTTACGCTTTTCGATTACAATAACCTGGCTGTAGTCTGCAGCATGACCAAGCAAATAAATGTAGAAATAAGGGGGCTATGGATTGCTTTAGAATAAAAGGAGCAGGTATAAGGTGAAAAAAAAATTGCCACAGAAAACTACAGCTAGGTATATATTACATAAGCAGCGCAGACATGAATGGAGCTTTTGGAGGTATGCAGTGAAATCTATGTACTCGCATACAGTGCCTGCATGCCTTGCACTGATGTGGATATAAGCACATAGACTCCCCTGCCTACCTAGCTCTGCAATTTCTGTACCCTCGAATTAGCCCTAAAAAGGACTGTTGGTTTCTCTGTATTTGTGGACTGAACACTAGCAGACCCACACTAACTATTAAAAGGATGATTCTGACCCTATCTCAGCAGCAGCTCACCCTACACTCACTAAGTCCGAAGCAGAATGCGGCAAGCAGGGCGGCGCCAGGTCTCTTATAGACCTGATGATGTTGGGCAGCCAGCCAATTACGGTAATACCACAACAAAGATGGCTGCGGCATTACAGTGCATGGAAGACAATCCCTGCATTGTCATTGGCGCTCTAAAGAGCACCAGAATTGCAGAGCGAAGACCTGAGCTCCCACCGAATAATCCTGGAAATACTCGGTGCTCGCCGAGTACACCGAGCATAGTGCTACTCGGGCGAGTACCGAGTAGTGGTGAGCACGTTCGCTCATGTTACAGAACCCCCAGCACCAAGAATATGTTATGCATTATATATTATGTATAATAGGTTCCATGTGAAATGCATCAGTCCACAGGCTGCACCCCTGGGCAGAGAGAACAAGATATCCCCCTTCTGTCCTCCCCCACCTTTGTAATTCCCCCAGTAAATATCACAAGGCTCCGGCCCCCTGCGGCTATTGTAATGTATGTATGGCCTGCTTTTTCTATTGGCCTGCCCTGTGTATCTGTGTTATATATTCCGTGTGCTGTAAATAAAGTGAGTTCTTTTAGACTGGAAATACGTGGGGTAGCAGTCAGCTTTTATATGCTCTCACGTAATCAAGGAATTCCAGCCAGCGTCCTTCATTCAGAATCCAGCAAAAGCAGAGTGGACCTCCTGAAACACTGGGTGGTACTGAAAGAGGTACCCCAGCTTGTTAGACCCCGTTACAGCTCATCACTAGTAGTTACATTTGCAAGGCGAGAATGCCTTGGAGTAGAAACCACAGGTCACCATCTTACCAGTACGCAGTTTTTGTGTGAGGACTGCTCTGGCTCTGGATGATGATGAACCCTCCACTTCAAGGAAAAACTGCTTGTTGATCATTGATCTGTGAAGAGCCGGAGCAGTTGAGAATAGGGTTGAGCGAAACGGGTCGTTCATTTTCAAAAGTCGCCGACTTTTGGCAAAGTCGGGTTTCATGAAACCCAATCCGACCCCTGTGCGTGGTCGGCCATGCGGTACGCGACTTTCGCGCCAAAGTCGCGTTTCAATGACGCGAAAAGCGCAATTTCTCAGCCAATGAAGGTGAACGCAGAGTGTGGGCAGCGTGATGACATAGGTCCTGGTCCCCACCATCTTAGAGAAGGGCATTGCAGTGATTGGCTTGCTGTCTGCGGCGTCACAGGGGCTATAAAGGGGCGTTCCCGCCGACCGCCATCTTACTGCTGCTGATCTGAGCTTAGGGAGAGGTTGCTGCCACTTCGTCAGAAGCAGGGATAGTGTTAGGCAGGGTCCATTAACAATCAAACCGCTTGTGCTGTAGCGATTTCCACTGTCCAACACCACCTTCAGTGTGCAGGGACAGTGGAAGCTACATTTTTTTTTTTCTCAGCGCTGTAGCTCTTTGGGCTGCCCTAGCAGGCTCCCTGATAGCTGCATTGCTGTGTGTACGCCGCTGTGCAAACCAACTGCTTTTTTCAAAGCACAAATCCTGTTGTTCCTTCCGTTCTGCACAGCTATCTTGTTTGTTTGTCCACACTTTTTATTTTTATTGTGTTTACACAAAAATGATCTTTTCGCCCACAAATTCTTATTTTCACAAGGGTAACAGGAGAAATTAGACCACAAAAGTTGTTGTGCGATTTCTCCTGAGTACGTTGATACCCAATATGTGGGGGTAAACCACTGTTTGGGTGCACCGCAGAGCTTGGAAGAGAAGGAGTGCCGTTTTACTTTTTCAATGTAGAATTGGCTGGAATTGAGATCGGACGCCATGTCGCGTTTGGAGAGCCCCTGATGTGCCTAAACAGTAGAAATCCCCCACAAGTGACCCCATTTTGGAAACTAGACCCCCCATGGAACTTATCTAGATGTGTGGTGAGAACTTTGAATGCCCAAGTGCTTCACAGAAGTTTAGAATGCAGAGTCATGAAAATAAAAAATATTTTTTTTTCCACAAAAAAGATTTTTTTAGCCCCCAAGTTTTTTTTCACAAGGGTAACAAGAGAAATTGGACCCCAAAAGTTGTTGTCCAATTTGTCCTGAGTATGCTGGTACCCCATATGTGGGGGTAAACCACTGTTTGGGCGCACGGCAGAGCTCGGAAGGAAGGAGCGCCGTTTTGGAATGCAGACTTTGATAGAATGGTCTGCGGGCGTTATGTTGCGTTTGCAGAGCCCCTGATGTACCTAACCAGTAGAAACCTTCCACAAGTGACCCCATTTTGGAAACTAGACCCCCCAAGGAACTTATCTAGATGTGTGGTGAGAACTTTGAATGCCCAAGTGCTTCAAAGAAGTTTAGAATGCAGAGTCGTGAACATAAAAAATATTTTTTTTCCCACAAAAAAGATATTGTAGCCCCCAAGTTTTTATTTTCACAAGGGTAACAGGAGAAATTGGACCCCAGAAGCTGTTGTCCAATTTATCCCGAGTACGCTGATGCCCCATAAGTGGGGGTAACCCACTGTTTGGGCGCACGGCAGAGCTCAGAAGGGAGGGAGCACCATTTGACTTTTTTTGAGCGCAAAATTGGCTGTCGTGTTTGGAGACCCCCTGATGTACCTAAACAGTGGAAACCCCCCAATTCCAGCTCCAACCCTAACCCCAACACACCCCTAACCCTAACCCCAACACACCCCTAACCCTAATCCCAACCCGATCCATAATCCTAATCACTAACCCTAACGATAATCACAACCCTTACCCCAAAACAACCCTAATGTCAACCCTAACCATAACCATAATCAAAACCCTAAATCCAACACACCCCTAATCCTAATCTCAACCCTAACCTCAAACCTAACCCTAATCCCAATACACCCCTAATCACAATCCTAACCTTAACCCTAAAACCAAACCTAACCCTAATGCCAAGCGTAACCCTAATGCCAAACCTAACCCTAATCCAAACCCTAACCCTAATCCCAACTCTAACCCTAACTTTAGCCCCAACCCTAGCCCTAACTTTAGCCCCATCCCTAACCCTAGCCCTAAGGCTACTTTCACACCTGCGTTGTTTGGCATCTGTCGCAATCCGTTGTTTTGGACAAGAAACGGATCCTGCAAATGTACCCGCAGGATGCGTTTTTTGCCCATAGACTTGTATTGCCGACGGATCGTGACTGATGGCCACACGTCGCGTCCGTCGTGCACTGGATCAGTGTTTTGGCGGACCGTCAGCACAAAAAAAGTTCAATGTAAGGTTTTTTGTACGTCGCATCCGCCATTTCTGACAGCGCATGCGTGGCCGTAACTCCACCCCCTCCTCCCCAGGACATAGTTTGGGCAGCGGATGCGTTGAAAAACTACATCCGCTGCCCACGTTGTGCACAATTTTCACAACGTGCGTCAGTATGTCGGGCCGATGCATTGCGACGGCCCTGTACCGACGTAAGTGTGAAAGAAGCCTAACCCTAAATTTAGCGCCAACCCTAACCCTAAATTTAGCCCCAACCCTAACCCTAATTTTAGCCCCAACCCTAACCCTAAATTTAGCCCCAACCCTAACCCTAAATTTACCCCTAACCCTAACCCTAGCCCTAACCCTAACCCTAATTTTAGCCCCAACTGCTCTTCTCCTGCCGGCCGGCAGATGGAGACAGATGGCGGGCGCACTGCGCATGCGCCCGCCATTTTCTTTTCTCCGGCGGCCAGGAGGAGCAGCAGGAGGACCCAGGGACACCGGTGAGTATGATAGGGTCCCCGAATCCCCCTGTTTCTCTGTCCTCTGATGTGCGATCACATTAGAGGACAGAGAATTACACTTTGCTTTTTTTTTGGCGGTCGCCGGTAAACAGTTAATTACCGGCGATCGCAAAACAGGGGTCGGTAAAACCAACCCCGATCATGCTCTTTGGGGTCTCGGCTATCCCCGGTAGCCGAGACCCCAAAGATTCTCCCGCGGCCGGCCGGCGGGCGCACTGCGCATGCGCCCGCCATTTTGAAGATGGCGGTGCCCATCGGGAGCCACGAGGAGCACCGGGGGAGATAGGTGAGTATTGGGGGGCGATCGGGGACCCCTTTTCTCTGTCCTCTGATGTGCAATCACATCGGAGGACAGAGAAATTAAAAAGAAATCGCGTTTTGTTTTTTTTATGCGATCGCCGGTAAACGGTTAATTACCGGCGATCGCAAATGCGGGGTCGGTACAAAACCCCCCGAATCATGTTCTCTGGGGTCTCGGCTACCCCCGGCAGCCGAGACCCCGGAGAAAATCCGACTCTGGGGGGCGCTATTTACTTTTTCCACAGCGCCGTTAATTAACGGCGCTGTGGTTTAAGTACCCTTAGCGGCCGCCATTAAAAGGCGTATCGGCGGTCGCTAAGGGGTTAACAAAAATGAAAAGTTGCCTGAGGGGAGGATCCTCTGGATCACGACACTGTACAACATAGTGGAGCACCGAGCAAGGTATACCCTATACAGGGATTCCCCCGTCACGACACCAGAAGACCTCAGTGCCGCGAATCCTGGACCAGAGAGACAACCTGTACAGACCGGATATCAGAGACTGTAGAATACTGGCTCTGTCGGTGGAGAGAATCCTGGGAGTGCTGTGTAATTCTGGAAAGACTGATCCAGCCGGTAGTGGTATCTGGATAGATCCCAGAGGAATCCGGTATAGGGAACTGCCAGCAGAGGATTCTGTGGAGACATAGATATTATTATTATAGTGCAAAGCCACAGACTTCCAATCGCAGAGCACAGCAGAGTGTGGCCTGAGCAGGAGAATGAACACGTTGCCTAGGCACCTCCCTTAGGCCGGCGTCACACTCAGCGTATAAAAATATGGTCTGTAATTTACGGCCATAATACGCAGAAAAGTCGCCAAAATAGTGGTCCGTATCTCATCCGTAGGCAGGGTGTGTCAGCGTATTTTGCGCATGGCATCCTCCGTATGTAATCCGTATGGCATCCGTACTGCGAGATTTTCTCGCAGGCTTGCAAAACCGACATACGGACATACAATGGATCCATGTGCTCCCAAAAACATAAAAACATATGTAATATATAGATATATATTGTGAGGTGCCACGGGGAGAAGTACTAGAAAACAGATATGTTTCTCCCCGTTTCATTTCATATGTATCACGGTATTGATTGTGAAGCTGTTTATTTCACTGTAATCCGGTCCTGGTTTCTTTAGTGATCAGCCTGTGCTTCCATTCCACATATGCAATCCAGTTTTGATTCCTGACTGCTTCAGCTGATATAATCAGAAACTGCTGGGATCTCAGTCTCTCATCTGCTGGTCTGGGAGCTGACACAGTAAGGTTGCACAAACTTCTTTCTTGTTGTGTAGGTTTATTTTGTAGTTAGAATCTTGTTGTTAGTGGCCAGACGGCCTTAGACATTTTATTTCATGTTTGGCACGTGTAACATTGTACGGCGAATGTGTACAATAAACATACCTGACACATACCTGTGTGGAACGCTCTAGCCTGCTATTGTCCGTTGTGACTCCATAGCCGCATATATATATATATATATATATATATATATATTTTCATCCAGCGCGAGATAGCACCCCTTAATGACCGCCAATACGTCTTTTAACTGACCTGAGATATAAGAGAATAGCCTCCCCATACAGATGACAATCCAGCATCTGTCGGTTGTACACTATAGCTGACAACTTGCTGTACCAGCCACGATCAGTATTTGCACCATCTAAATCTGTTTAACCCCTTAGATGCTGCTGTCAATAGTGACTACATCATTATAAATGGTTAACAGAGTGTGGGGGCTTCTTCTTTGTCACAATTGGTGTCCTCAGATCATAATTTTGTGGTCCTGATGTTTGCCATGGCAATTCATGACCAAATAGCGGCCTTAGAGTCTGACGGCTGTAGTAATCTGTTTAGAAGTTAGCAACACTTAGGTGGTAAAAATACACATTTTCATTTCTGTCATACCACTTTGCATTAATTCCTGTAAAGCACCTGAAGGGTTAATAAACTACCTGACAGCAGTTTTCAATATGTTTAGGGGTGCTGTTTTTAAAATGGTATACCGTTTGTGGGTTTCCCAATATATGGGACCCCTAAAGTCACTTCAAACATGGATAAGTCCCTAGAAAAATAAATTTTTTAAATTTCTTTGAAAAAATGAAAAATTGCTGCTACATTTTTAAACCTCCTAAAATGCTAACAAAATAAAATAACATTTAACAAATGGTGCTGATGTAAAGCCGACATGTGGGAAATGTTATTTATTAATGGTTTGCTGTTGTATGACTATCTGGATTAAAGGGATAATCATTCAAATTTAGAAAATTGCTAATTTTTTAACATTTTTCTCAAATTTTTGATATTTTTTATAAATAAACACAAAAAATGTTGAACAAAATTTACCATTATCATAAAGTATAATGTGTCACGAAAAAACAATCTCAAAATCACTGGGATTTGTTGAAGCGTTGCAGAGTTATTACCACATAAAGTGACACTGGTCAGATTTCAAAAATTTGGCTCGGTCACTAAGGGGTTAAAAGCCGGTAATTCAATTGCGGCTTTTGCCATCTCCTTCCTAAACCCGACATGATATGAGACATGGTTTACATACAGTAAACCATGTCATATCCCCATTTTTTTTTTTTTTTTTTTGCATAATCCACACTACTAATGTTAACAACCAACGTAATGTACCATGGAACAAAGTATACAAAATTTATACCAAGGCAAGGGATATGAAAAATTATGGCTTTATTGACAGGGTGCCAATGATTACATATCAATCAATTTTGTATAATAAATATAAAGAAATACAAACAAAATAATTTTTTAATTAATAATTAATAAAATACGAACACTGACAGATTATATATAAAAAAGGGGGGCTATATGTGTATCTTTTTAGCAATAGAACCGACCAACAGGATATAATATATGTCTTGAAAGATTACATAAATATTTTATATAGCTGCACCAAAAATATAAAAGGAGAAAAAATAAAAAGGACAAAGTATTATATATAGTACTAAGAATCTACAGGGGGGGAGGAGGGGGGGGGGAAGTTTTGTTAAAAAATTATACACGCACCTGAATTATAAAAATTGCTAAATAAAGTATATATATATATATATATATATATATATATATATATATATATATATATATATATATATATAAAGTGGCTGCTGCAACAGAGAGAGGTACAAAAAGAGTACTCAATCAGATTTTATGGCTTGCATAAATAGCACTCTGTATATTGATCTCTGAACAAAAATGTTGTTTATACAACTATATTCATGTGAAATAACACTAAATAAAGTGACAGGTGCAAAAAGGAGTTTTGAATAATTTAATCAAATTACTGGCTAGTATCAATCTCGCTATAATGTCCCACAGACTAAAAAACAATATTGGAGTGAGCAAAAGTGAAAAAAATATAATAAAAAGCAATATAATAAATTTTTTTCATTTTTTTCACTTTTGCTCACTCCAATATTGTTTTTTAGTCTGTGGGACATTATAGCGAGATTGATACTAGCCAGTAATTTAATTAACCCCTTTCTGACATGGGACGTACTATCCCGTCGAGGTGGGGTGGGCCCCTATGACCATGGACGGGATAGTACGTCCAGCGCGATCGGCGGCGCTCACGGGGGGAGTGCCGCCGATCGCGGCCGGGTGTCAGCTGTTTATCGCAGCTGACATCCGGCACTATGTGCCAGGAGCGGTCACGGACCGCCCCGGCACATTAACCCCTGGCACAACGCGATCAAAGATGATCGCGATGTGCCGGCGGTGCAGGGAAGCATCGTGCAGGGAGGGGGGCTCCCTGCGGGCTTCCCTGAGCCCCCCAGAGCAACGCGATGTGATCGCGTTGCTGCGAGGGTCTCCTCACCTCCCTCCCTGCTCGAGCCCCGGATCCAAGATGGCCGCGGATCCGGGTCCTGCAGGGAGGGAGGTGGCTTCACAGAGCCTGCTCAGAGCAGGCACTGTGAAGCAGCCTGCACTGCTATCAGATCGGTGATCTGACAGAGTGCTGTGCACACTGTCAGATCACCGATCTGTGATGTCCCCCCCTGGGACAAAGTAAAAAAGTTTTTAAAAAAATTGTCAAATGTGTAAAAAAAATTAAAAAAAATATTCCAAAATAATGAAAAAAAAAATATATATATATTATTCCCATAAATACATTTCTTTATCTAAATAAAAAAAAAGAACAATAAAAGTACACATATTTAGTATCGCCGCGTCCGTAACGACCCAACCTATAAAACTGGCCCACTAGTTAACCCTTTCAGTAAACACCGTAAGAAAAAAAAAAAAAGAGGCAAAAAACAACGCTTTATTATCATACCGCCGAACAAAAAGTGGAATAACACGCGATCAAAAAGACAGATATAAATAACCATGGTACCGCTGAAAGCGTCATCTTGTCCTGCAAAAAACGAGCCACCATACATCATCATCAGCAAAAAAATAAAAAAGTTAGTCCTGAGCATAAAGCGATGCAAAAATAATTATTTTTTCTATAAAATAGTTTTTATCGTATAAAAGCGCCAAAACATAAAAAAAAATGATATAAAGGAGGTGTCCCTGTAATCGTACTGACCCGAAGAATAAAACTGCTTTATCAATTTTACCAAACGCGGAACGGTATAAACGCCTCCCCCAAAAGAAATTCATGAAGAGCTGGTTTTTGGTCATTCTGCCTCACAAAAATCGGAATAAAAAGCGATCAAAAAATGTCACGTGCCCGAAAATGTTACCAATAAAAACGTCAGCTCGTCCCGCAAAAAACAAGACCTCACATGACTCTGTGGACCAAAATATGGAAAAATTATAGCTCTCAAAATGTGGTAACGCAAAAAATATTTTTTGCAATAAAAAGCGTCTTTCAGTGTGTGACGGCTGCCAATCATAAAAATCCGCTAAAAAACCCGCTGTAAAAGTAAATCAAACCCCCCTTCATCACCCCCTTAGTTAGGGAAAAATAAAAAAAATGTATTTATTTCCATTTTCCGGTTAGGGCTAGGGCTAGGGTTAGGGCTAGGGTTAGGGCTAGGGTTAGGGCTAGGGTTAGGGCTACAGTTTGGGTTGGGGCTAAAGTTAGGGTTCGGGTTGGGGCTAAAGTTACAGTTAGGGTTTAGATTACATTTACAGTTGGGAATAGGGTTGGGGTTAGGGGTGTGTCAGGGTTAGAGGTGTGGTTAGGGTTACTGTTGGGATTAAGGTTAGGGGTGTGTTTGGATTAGGGTTTCAGTTATAATTGTGGGGTTTCCACTGTTTAGGCACATCAGGGGCTCTCCAAACGCGACATGGCGTCCGATCTCAATTCCAGCCAATTCTGCGTTGAAAAAGTAAAACAGTGCTTCTTCCCTTCCGAGCTCTCCCGTGTGCCCAAACAGGGGTTTACCCCAACATATGGGGTATCAGCGTACTCAGGACAAATAGGACAACAACTTTTGGGGTCCAATTTCTCCTGTTACCCTTGGGAAAATACAAAACTGGGGGCTAAAAAATAATTTTTGTGGGAAAAAAAAAGATTTTTTTATTTTCACGGCTCTGCGTTATAAACTGTAGTGAAACACTTGGGGGTTCAAAGTTCTCACAACACATCTAGATTAGTTCCCTGGGGGGTCTAGTTTCCAATATGGGGTCACTTGTGGGGGGTTTCTACTGTTTAGGTACATTAGGGGTTCTGCAAACGCAATGTGACGCCTGCAGACCATTCCATCTAAGTCTGCATTCCAAATGGCGCTCCTTCCCTTCCGAGTCCTCCCATGCGCCCAAACAGTGGTTCCCCCCCACATATGGTGTATCATCGCACTCAGGACAAATTGGGCAACAAATTTTGGGGTCCAATTTCTCCTGTTACCCTCCTGAAAATACAAAACTGGGGGCTAAAAAAATAATTTTTGTGGGAAAAAAATTTTGTTTTATTTTTACGGCTCTGCATTATAAACTTCTGTGAAGCACTTGGTGGGTCAAAGTGCTCACCACACCTCTAGATAAGTTCCTTAGGGGGTCTACTTTCCAAAATGGTGTCACTTGTGGGGGGTTTCAATGTTTAGGCACATCAGTGGCTCTTCAAACGCAACATGGCGTCCCATCTCAATTCCTGTCAATTTTGCATTGAAAAGTCAATCGGCGCTCCTTCCCTTCCGAGCTCTCCCATCCGCCCAAACGGTGGTTTACCCCCACATAGGGGCTATCAGCGTACTCAGGACAAATTGTACAACAACTTTTGGGGTCCAATTTCTTCTCTTACCCTTGGGAAAATAAAAAATTGGTGGCGAAAAGATAATTTTTGTGAAAAAATATTTTTTATTTTTACGGTTCAACATTATAAACTTCTGTGAAGCACTTGGTGGGTCAAAGTGCTCACCACACCTCTAGATAAGTTCCTTAGGGGGTCTACTTTCCAAAATGGTGTCACTTGTGGGGGGTTTCAATGTTTAGGCACATCAGGGGCTCTCCAAACGAAACATGACGTCCCATCTCAATTCCAGTCAATTTTGCATTGAAAAGTCAAATGGCGCTTCTTCGCTTCCGAGCTCTGCCATGCGCCCAAACAGTGGTTTACCCCCACATGTGGGGTATTGGCGTACTCAGGACAAATTGTACAACAATGTTTGGGGTCCATTTTCTCCTGTTACCCTTGGTAAAATAAAACAAATTGGAGCTGAATTAAATTTTTTGTGAAAAAAAGTTAAATGTTCATTTTTATTTAAACATTCAAAAAATTCCTGTGAAGCACCAGAAGGGTTAATAAACTTCTTGAATATGGTTTTGAGCACCTTGAGGGGTGTAGTTTTTAGAATGGTGTCACACTTGGGTATTTTCTATCATATAGACCCCTCAAAATGACTTCAAATGAGATTGGTCCCTAAAAAAAAAATGGTGTTGTAGAAATGAGAAATTGCTGGTCAACTTTTAACCCTTATAACTCCCTAACAAAAAAAAATTTTGGTTCCAAAATTGTGCTGATGTAAAGTAGACATGTGGGAAATGTTACTTATTAAGTATTTTGTGTGACATATCTCTGTGATTTAATTGCATAAAAATTCAAAGTTGGAAAATTGCGAAATTTTCATAATTTTCGCCAAATTTCCGTTTTTTTCACAATTAAACGCAGGTACTATCAAAGAATTTTTACCATTATCATGAAGTACAATATGTCCCGAGAAAACATTGTCAGAATCACTGGGATCCGTTGAAGAGTTCCAGAGTTATAACCTCATAAAGGGACAGTGGTCAGAATTGTAAAAATTGGCCCGGTCATTAACGTGCAAACCACCCTTGGGGGTAAAGGGGTTAAATTATTCAAAACTCCTTTTTGCACCTGTCACTTTATTTAGTGTCATTTCACATGAATATAGTTGTATAAACAACATTTTTGTTCAGAGATCAATATACAGAGTGCTATTTATGCAAGCCATAAAATCTGATTGAGTACTCTTTTTCTACCTCTCTCTGTTGCACCAGCCACTTTTTATATATATATATATATATATTTTATTTAGCAATTTTTATAATTCAGGTGCGTGTATAATTTTTAAACAAAACTTCCCCCCCCCTCCTCCCCCCCTGTAGATTCTTAGTACTATATATAATACTTTGTCCTTTTTATTTTTTCTCCTTTTATATTTTTGGTGCATCTATATAAAATATTTATGTAATCTTTCAAGACATATATTATATCCTGTTGGTCGGTTCTATTGCTAAAAAGATACACATATAGCCCCCCTTTTTTATATATAATCTGTCAGTGTTCGTATTTTATTAATTATTAATTAAAAAATTATTTTGTTTGTATTTCTTTATATTTATTATACAAAATTGATTGATATGTAATCATTGGCACCCTGTCAATAAAGCCATAATTTTCCATATCCCTTGCCTTGGTATAAATTTTGTATACTTTGTTCCATGGTACATTACGTTGGTTGTTAGTCCTTTCTCACAGTGGTCCTTTCACTGTACTCTTTCACAACGCACCTTGGTGGTTTTGATTACCGCTCTATTTTAGATTATAATAATTTATTATTTTATTATTTTAATCATTTTCGGGTGTATTGTGTTCTATAATTAACTACTAATGTTAGTAGTGTGTCTGTGAAAAATTTGGGCTGTCTAGCTATTAAATTAAAGGGATAAATGGCGGAAAAAATTGGCGTGGGCTCCCGCGCAATTTTCTCCGCCAGAATGGTAAGGCCAGTGACTGAGGGCAGATATTAATAGCCTAGAGAGGGTCCATGGTCATTGGCCCCCCCAGGTTAAAAACATCTGCCCCCAGCCACCCCAGAAAAGGCACATCTGGAAGATGCGCCTATTCTGGCGCTTGCCCACTCTCTTCCCATTCCCGTGTAGCGGTGAGATATGGGGTAATGAAGGGTTAATGTCACCTTTCTATTGTAAGGTGACATTAAGCCAGATTAATAATGGAGAGGCGTCAATTATGACACCTATCCATTATTAATCCAATAGCATGAAATGGTTAAAAAAACACACACACAATATTGCAAAGTATTTTAATGAAATAAACACACAGGTTGTTGTAATATTTTATTCCACTCTCAATCCACCTGAAGACCCTCGACCTGTAACAAATTAAAAATAAAAAATGAACAATAATGAACAATATCTCATACCTTCCGTCGATATGTCCCACGCTGTAAATCCATCTGAAGGGGTTAAATTATTATTTTACAGGCAGGAGCTCTGCTAATGCAGCTGTGTGAAACCCCAGCGAATGAATTGAAAGTAGGTCAATGACCTGTAGTTAACTTCAGTCGCGGTGATGCGCCCTCTGCTGGATGTCCTCATATGACCTCGAGCGTGGGAACTTTTCTGAATATTTTCCCAGCCTAGATGGGATGGTTCCGTTCCTGGTTCTCGGAACCAGAGAGAGTCTTAGGAATATCCGCATGCTCCTGGAATATCGCATGGCATACCTAAGGGAGATAGAGCAGCTGAGACTTGAGAGACTGCAAGTCAATAAGCAGCTGCTAGAAAGGCGAAAAAGATGGCGGCCACTTTCAACCCAAAATGTGGACAAACAAAGGGGTGGAAGTACCCAGCCTGAAGGAAGAGTTAGAGGCAGTGTCTCCTCAGATAGCTCAGGGCTGAGTGACTTGGGGGGGGAGACTCGGTAGCGGACGTGTTGACAAAGAGTCAGTCCAGACAGGTCACATGGGTGCAAGGGGATTGCGATGCCAGATTGACCGTGATGCCCAAACCCGTCTGAGAGGGCCCTCTCGACTAGTAGGGCAAGGTGACTTGGGTACCCGGTCTCGAAGCCCCTGGGTTAAGACAAATGTTCAACTCCACAAGTTTGAACAGAGGGGGGGGGGTATGTGATGCAGTGACCCCTGTAACAGGTAGGGGGCGCTGCATGGTCTCCCCAGTGTGCACACAGAGGTGTATTGAGGCCATGAGAGTTCACATTTCATAACACAACAAGCACCAACTGGTGATAATAACTTTCAGCTTTATCTTGTACACTTCAAACACGGCTTTGTCTCACGGACACTAAACATTCTGGGCTTCTCACTTTGCCCAGTTACCATGGGTGTCCGTACGCCGTACACTCCACCAATGTCCATGGAGCACAACAGGCACCAACATACGACATTATGGTTTGCAGCTACTAAACACGCTGGTCCTCTCCTGACCAGTTGCTGTGGGTTACCACACAGTTCATATCACAAGTACCAACAGTCTGTACAAGTACCTGATTGGAGCTCCTGCTCCACCTGCTGCCTCCTTGTCAGTCCTCTGGGAAAGCTGCCTCACGGGAATCACCAACTTGCCTGTGCGGCATATCCTAGTCAGTCCAGACCCACCGAAGGACGGTAGCTTCCCCAACAGTTCCACTGTGCGCTTTTCAGTTATCCGGTCCTACTCCCAGGACCTCCCAACACACCAGCATGTGACCAGTCCAGGTGCTTTTTAGGACTCCGTCCAACACCCCAGGCCACCAGGTCTGAAACCCCACCATGTGCTCTTTAGGAAGCCTCCTCCCAGGTCTTCCAACACAGGCTGTTATGATACGGTGGTCTAGGAGCAACATAGAACGAGCTCTGAAGGAAGTGGTTACTGTACTGACCGCAGTCCCTAAGCTCAACACAACACTAAAAGTAGCCGTGGAATGCTCCTAACTCTCCCTAGGCATCTCGTCACAGCCTAAGAGCTAACTACCCCTAAAGAAAGAAGCAGGAAAGCTATCTTGCCTCAGAGAAAATCCCCAAAGGATAGATTAGCCCCCCACAAATAATGACTGTGAGTGGAGAGGGAAAAGACAAACACAGAATGAAACCAGGATGAGCACAGGAGGCCAGTCTAGCTAAATAGATAAGACAGGATGGAATACTGTGCGGTCAGTATAAAACACTACAAAAATCCACGCAGAGTTTACAAAAAATCTCCACACCTGACTAAAGGTGTGGAGGGCAAATCTGCCTCCCAGAGCTTCCAGCAAGACAGAATTAATTCACACTGATAAGCTGGACAAACATAGAAAGCACAGAATGGATAAGTCCACAATCTATGGACAGAAAAGAGCAAGCAAAAACTTCGCTTAGCTGAACTGGTCAGGATAACGGGGAACTCCAAAGAGATGTGAATCCAACCAGGAACCATTTACAAGTGGCACTGGCTGAAGAAAGAGCCAGGCCTAAATAGCCGAGCAGAAGAGACGATAAGTGGAGGCAGCTGATGACAGCTAACTCCAAGGAGCAGCCATACCACTAGAAACCACAAGAGGGAGCCCAAGAGCAGAACTCACAAAAGTGCCACTGACAACCACCGGAGGGAGCCCAAGAGCGGAATTCACAACAACAGGCTTCAAACAGGAACTTCACAGCCACCATACACAGGGACATGTGACCCACTCCCTGGCCACATTATATATCCTTAACCACTCCCCTGGGTGGGAGTGTGGGTGTGTGTGGCTAGTTTGTCCCGCCCGTCTCACATAACTAGCCCTGCCAAACCTCCCATGACTATTACACAACATGCAACATACTTGTGGGACTAACGAATAAAGAAGAAAAAATAGCATATGGACGGCACTGCCCCAAACAAATCCATAATCTTCAGGAAAGCCGGTACTTAAAAGCTATATCTCATCAGCAATAGCCATACCAAAAAAGATATCGGGTGCAAAACCATAAAATAGCATATGTGTTCCAAGCAGCAGCAGAAAAAAGCAGGATGCACTCACCAATCTTCAAAATAGCAAATTTTTATTGAGTCTTCACAAATAAAACTTCATGGCCGGGGGAGGAGGAAAGGTGCTCGTGCGAGCAGGGGAGACGACGGCCGTTTCGCGCGATCATGGATGCAGACCTGTTATGATCTGGTGGTTTAGGAGCAACATGGAACGAGCTCTGAAGGAAGTGGTATCTGTACTGACCGCAGTCCCTAAGCTCAACACAACACTAGAAGTAGCCGTGGAATGCTCCTAACTCTCCCTAGGCACATCGACACAGCCTAAGAGCTAACTACCCCTAAAGATAGAAGCAGGAAAACTATCTTGCCTCAGAGAAAATCCCCAAAGGATAGATTAACCCCCCACAAATAATGAATGTGAGTGGAGAGGGAAAAGACATACACAGAATGAAACCAGGATGAGCACAGGAGGCCAGTCTAGCTAGATAGGACAGGATGGAATACTGTGCGGTCAGTATAAAACACTACAAAAATCCACGCAGAGATTACAAAAATCTCCACACCTGACTAAAGGTGTGGAGGGTAAGTCTGCTTCCCAGAGCTTCCAGCAACACCGAGTTAATTCATACTGATAAGCTGGACAAACATAGAAAGCACAGAACGGATAAGTCCACAATCTGTGGACAGAAAAGAGCAAGCAAGAACCTAGCTTTGCTGAACTGGTCAGGATAACAGGGAAATCCAAAGAGATGTGAATCCAACCAGGAACCATATACAAGTGGCACTGGCTGAAGAAAGAGCCAGGCATCAATAGCCAAGCAGAAAAGACAATCAGTCGAAGCAGCTGCTGACAGCTAAATCCAAGGAGCAGCCATACCACTTGAAACCACAAGAGGGAGCCCAAGAGCAGAACTCACAAAAGTGCCACTTACAACCACCGGAGGGAGCCCAAGAGCGGAATTCACAACAGTACCCCCCCTTGAGGAGGGGTCACCGAACCCTCACCAGAGCCCCCAGGCCGATCAGGACGAGCCAAGTGAAAAGCACGAACCAAATCGGTGGCATGGACATCGGAGGCAACAACCCAAGAATTATCCTCCTGGCCATAACCCTTCCACTTGACAAGATACTGAAGCCTCCGCCTCGAAAAACGAGAATCCAAAATCTTCTCAACCTCATATTCCAACTTTCCCTCAACCAACACCGGGGCAGGAGGGTCAACCGAGGGAACAACGGGCACCACATAGCTCCGCAACAAAGATCTATGGAAAACATTATGAATGGCAAAAGAGGCTGGAAGAGCCAAACGAAAAGACACCGGATTAATAATTTCAGAAATTTTATAAGGACCAATAAACCGAGGCTTAAACTTAGGGGAAGAAACATTCATAGGAACATGACGAGAAGACAACCAAACCAAATCCCCCACACGAAGCCGGGGGCCAACACACCGACGGCAGTTAGCAAAACGTTGAGCCCTTTCCTGAGACAACGTCAAATTGTCCACCACATGAGTCCAAATCTGTCGCAGCCTGTCCACCACAGAATCAACACCAGGGCAATCAGAAGGCTCAACCTGCCCAGAAGAAAAATGAGGATGAAAACCAAAATTACAAAACAAAGGGGAAACCAAAGTAGCCGAACTAGCCCGATTATTAAGGGCAAACTCGGCCAACGGCAAGAAAGACACCCAATCATCCTGATCAGCAGACACAAAGCATCTCAAATAGGTTTCCAAGGTCTGATTAGTTCGCTCATTTTGGCCATTAGTCTGAGGATGAAACGCCGAAAAAAAAGACAAATCAATGCCCATCCTAGCACAAAAGGCCCGCCAAAACCTAGAGACAAACTGAGAACCTCTGTCAGACACAATATTCCCTGGAATGCCATGCAAACGAACCACATGCTGAAAAAACAATGGAACCAGATCTGAGGAGGAAGGCAACTTAGGCAAAGGTACCAGATGGACCATTTTAGAGAACCGGTCACAAACAACCCAGATAACAGACATCTTCTGGGAAACAGGAAGATCCGAAATAAAATCCATGGAAATATGCGTCCAGGGCCTCTCAGGGACCGGCAAAGGCAAAAGCAACCCACTAGCGCGGGAACAGCAAGGCTTGGCTCGGGCGCAAGTCCCACAGGACTGCAAAAAAGCACGGACATCGCGCGACAAGGAAGGCCACCAAAAGGACCTAGCAACCAAATCTCTGGTACCAAAAATCCCAGGATGACCAGCCAACACTGAACAATGAACCTCATAAATCACCTTACTTGTCCATCCATCAGGAACAAACAGCTTCCCCACAGGACAGCGGTCAGGCCTATCAGCCTGAAATTCCTGAAGCACCCGCCGCAAATCAGGGGAGATGGCAGAATGAATCACCCCTTCCTTAAGAATGCCAACCGGCTCAAGGACTCAAGGAGAATCAGGCGAAAAACTCCTAGAGAGGGCATCAGCCTTAACATTCTTAGATCCCGGAAGATACGAGACCACAAAATCAAAACGGGAGAAAAACAGGGACCATCGAGCCTGTCTAGGATTCAGCCGCTTGGCCGACTCGAGGTAAATCAGATTCTTATGATCAGTCAGGACCACAACGCCGGTGCTTAGCTCCCTCAAGCCAATGTCGCCACTCCTCAAACGCCCACTTCATAGCCAACAACTCCCGATTGCCGACATCATAATTGCGTTCCGCAGGCGAAAACTTTCTGGAAAAAAAAGCACACAGTTTCATCAAAGAACCATCAGATTCCTTCTGAGACAAAACGGCCCCTGCCCCAATCTCAGAAGCGTCAACCTCAACCTGAAAAGGAAGAGAAACATCCGGCTGACGCAACACAGGGGCAGAAGTAAATCGGCGTTTAAGCTCCTGAAAGGCCTCAACAGAAGCAGAGGACCAATTCGTCACATTAGCGCCTTTCTTCGTCAAATCAGTAAGGGGCTTAACCACACTGGAAAAGTTGGCAATGAAACGGCGATAGAAATTAGCAAAGCCCAAAAATTTTTGAAGGCTCTTCACAGATGTGGGTTGAATCCAGTCATGAATAGCTTGGACCTTAACAGGATCCATTTCTATAGACGAGGGAGAAAAAACAAAACCCAAAAAAGAGACCTTCTGAACTCCGAATAGGCACTTAGACCCCTTCACAAAAAAAGCATTATCACGAAGTATCTGGAACACCATCCTGACTTGCTTCACATGAGACTCCCAATCATCGGAAAAAAAATCAAAATATCATCCAAATATACAACCATGAATTTATCAAGATAATTGCGGAAAATATCATGCATGAAGGACTGGAACACAGATGGAGCATTAGAGAGCCCAAATGGCATCACAAGGTATTCAAAATGGCCTTCGGGCGTATTAAATGCAGTTTTCCATTCGTCACCCTGTTTAATACGAACAAGATTATATGCCCCTCGGAGGTCAATCTTAGTAAACCAACTAGCCCCCTTAATCTGAGCAAACAAATCAGTAAGCAAAGGCAAGGGGTATTGGAATTTGACCGTGATCTTATTAAGAAGACGATAATCAAAACAGGGTCTTAAGGAGCCATCCTTCTTGGCAACAAAAATGAAACCCGCTCCCAATGGTGACGAAGACGGCCGAATATGCCCTTTCTCCAAAGATTCCTTAACATAGCTCCGCATGGCGGCATGCTCTGGCACAGACAGATTGAAAAGTCGGCCCTTAGGAAACTTACAACCTGGAATCAAGTTAATAGCACAATCACAGTCCCTATGTGGAGGAAGGGAACTGGACTTGGGCTCATCAAATACATCCTGGAAATCCGACAAAAACTCAGGGACCTCAGAAGAGGGGGAAGAGGAAATTGACATCAAAGGATCGTCACTATGTACCCCTTGACAACCCCAACTAGTCACAGACATAGTTTTCCAATCCAGCACCGGATTATGTTCCTGTAACCATGGAAAACCCAGTACAACAACATCATGCAGGTTATGCAACACCAGAAAACGGCAATTTTCCTGATGTGCAGGAGCCATGTACATGGTCATCTGCGTCCAGTACTGAGGTTTATCCTTGTCCAATGGAGTAGCATCAATACCCCTCAAAGGAATAGGGCTCTGTAAAGGTTGCAAGGAAAAACCACAGCGCCTGGCGAATTCCAAGTCCATTAGGTTCAGGGCAGCGCCTGAATCCACAAATGCCATGACAGAAAAGGACGACAATGAGCAAATCAGGGTCACAGATAAAAGAAATTTAGGCTGTACAGTACTAATGGTAACAGACCTAGCGACCCTCCTAGTACGTTTAGGGCAATCAGAAATAACATGAGCAGAATCACCACAGTAAAAACACAGCCTATTCTGACGTCTGAATTCCTGCCGTCCTGTTTTAGTCAAAATCCTATCACATTGCATAGATTCAGGACTCTGCTCAGAGGGCACTGCCATATGGTGCACAGCTTTGCGCTCGCGCAAACGCCGATCAATCTGAATGGCTAGAGACATAGACTCGCTCAAACCAGTAGGCGTAGGGAAGCCCACCATAACATCTTTAAGGGCTTCAGAAAGACCCTTTCTGAAAATAGCAGCCAGAGCATCCTCATTCCATTTAGTAAGCACAGACCATTTCCTAAATTTCTGGCAGTATAATTCTGCCGCTTCCTGACCTTGACACAAGGCCAACAGGGTTTTTTCTGCGTAATCCACAGAGTTAGGTTCATCATACAATAATCCGAGCGCTTGAAAAAATGTGTCTACATTCAGCAATGCCGGATCCCCTGATTCAAGGGAGAATGCACAGTCCTGAGGGTCACCACGCAGCAAGGATATGATGATTTTTACTTGCTGAATGGGATCGCCAGAAGAACGGGGTTTCAAAGCAAAAACCAATTTGCAGTTATTTTTAAAGTTCAAAAACTTGGATCTGTCTCCAAAAAACAAATCAGGAGTAGGAATTTTAGGCTCCAAAGCCGGAGTCTGGATAACATAGTCCTGGATACTCTGTACTCTTGCAGCAAGTTGATCCACACGAGAAAACAAACCCTGAACATCCATGCCAGAGCACAAATCCTGCACCATCCAAAGGTCAAGAGGAACAAAAAAAAAAAAAAAAAAAGAGAGCACAGAAAAAAAAATGGCTCAGAATTTTTTCCTTCTTTTTGAGATGCATTTAATTCATTTATGGCCACTTGTACTGTTATGATCTGGTGGTTTAGGAGCAACATGGAACGAGCTCTGAAGGAAGTGGTATCTGTACTGACCGCAGTCCCTAAGCTCAACACAACACTAGAAGTAGCCGTGGGATGCTCCTAACTCTCCCTAGGCACCTCGACACAGCCTAAGAGCTAACTACCCCTAAAGATAGAAGCAGGAAAACTATCTTGCCTCAGAGAAAATCCCCAAAGGATAGATTAACCCCCCACAAATAATGAATGTGAGTGGAGAGGGAAAAGACATACACAGAATGAAACCAGGATGAGCACAGGAGGCCAGTCTAACTAAATAGATAGGACAGGATGGAATACTGTGCGGTCAGTATAAAACACTACAAAAATCCACGCAGAGATTACAAATATCTCCACACCTGACTAAAGGTGTGGAGGGTGAATCTGCTTCCCAGAGCTTCCAGCAACACCGAGTTAATTCATACTGATAAGCTGGACAAACATAGAAAGCACAGAACGGATAAGTCCACAATCTGTGGACAGAAAAGAGCAAGCAAGAACCTAGCTTTGCTGAACTGGTCAGGATAACAGGGAAATCCAAAGAGATGTGAATCCAACCAGGAACCATATACAAGTGGCACTGGCTGAAGGAAAGAGCCAGGCATAAATAGCCGAGCAGAAAAGACAATCAGTAGAAGCAGCTGCTGACAGCTAAATCCAAGGAGCAGCCGTACCACTTGAAACCACAAGAGGGAGCCCAAGAGCAGAACTCACAAAAGTGCCACTTACAACCACCGGAGGGAGCCCAAGAGCGGAATTCACAACACAGACCCGTTGAAGCGCAAGGATCGCGCGAAACGGCCGTCGTCTCCCCTGCTCGCACGAGCTCCTTTCTTCCTCCCCCGGCCATGAAGTTTTATTTGTGAAGACTCAATAAAAATTTGCTATTTTGAAGATTGGTGAGTGCATCCTGTTTGTTTCTTCTGCTGCTTGGAATACTTGTGGGACTATAGGTCCCAGAACACCACATCACTTCAGGCTGGCAGCGCAGAGTCTTCTCTTCTGCGACACACATATCGTCCATTTATCACAATGCCAGACTGTCTTATGACCACAGCCATGCATGCAACTGCCATGCACTCTCATGGCCTCAATACACCTCTGTGTGCACACTGTCGAGACCATGCAGCACCCCCTATCTGTTACAGGGGTCACTGCATCACAATAGACGAACACTAAGTACTTGTTGCAGCAGCAGGAGGAGGAGGTGATTTACTGAACAAAATGGGTTTTGAAGGTAAAGGATGGACGTTAAGACAAATAAAAAAAAAAAACAACATTTGGGCTGCTTTTACATTACGCTGCTATCATCCATAGAGCTTACAAAGTCAGAGGATATCCAGCCCTTATTCAATTTTAGAAGAGTCCGCCTGTCTGCATTTTCATGTGTGCCTATCCATTACGATTTCACCGGCCACACTAAAAACCAGCTCAGACAACACACTTGCGGCAGGGCATGGCAGCACCTCCAAGGCATACAAGGAAAGGTCGGGCCAAGTGTGCAGCCAATAGTTAAAGGGTACTGAAGAATAAGGAAGGACATTGGAATGGTCAATTAAGTACTTCTTCACCATCTTGGTCAACTTCTCCCTCCTCATCATAGTTTTACCCACAGATAGACCTTCCTGATGTAATGGTCTCATGAAAATGGCCCGGCTAGATGGTGAACATTTTCCCACCCCCTAAGTTGCACCTGATGTGCATGTCATTCCCCTGTAATCCTTGTGGATGCTCTACAAGCAGCGTTGTCTGAGGGCAATCCTTTAAGCAAGTCTTCCACAATGGCCCTCTGGCATGCATGCATGCACTGAAAATGACACATCTGCCTCCGACATGAGGGAAGCAAATTTCTCCTTGTACCATGGTTCAGAAACGGTGCACAGCCAGTATTTCATGTTGGACAAAATACGTTCAAGCATAAAGATACCAAATGTAATTTTCGGTGAAGAATCAACAACAAGTGGAACACAATTGTAAAGTTGAACGAAATTTATTGGTTATTTAAAATTTTTGTGGAAATTCAAAAACTGAAACGTAGGGCATGCAATATTATTCGTCCCCTTTACTTTCAGTGCAGCAAACTCACTCCAGAAGTTCATTGTAGATCTCAGAATTGATCCAATGTTGTCCTAAATGCCTAATGATGATAAATATAATCTACCTGGGTGTAATAAAGTCTCCGTTTAAATGCACCTCCTCTGTGATAGTCTCAGGGTTCTGCTTGAAGCACAGAGAGCATCATGTATTCCAAGGAACACAACAGGCAGGTCCGTGATACTGTTGTGGAGAAGTTTAAAGCTGGATTTGGATACAAAATGATTTCCAAAACTTTAAACATCCCAAGGAACACTGTGCAAGCGATCATATTGAAATGGAAGGAATATCATACCACTGCAAATCTACCAAGACCCGGACATCCCTCTAAACTTTCATCTCAAACAATGAGAAGATTGATCAGAGATGCAGCCAAGAGGCCCATGATCACTCTGGATGAACTGCAAAGATCTACAGCTGAGGTGGGACAGTCTGTCCATAGGACAACAATCAGTTATACACTGCATAAATCTGGCCTTTATGGAAGAGTGGCAAGAAGAAAGCCATTTCTCAAATATATCCATAAAAAGTGTTGTTTAAAGCTTGCAACAAGCCACCTGGGAGACCCACCAAACATGTGGAAGAAGGTGCTCTGGTCAGATGAAACCAAAATCGAACTTTGCCAAACGATATGCTTGGCGTAAAGGCAACACAGCTCATCACTCTGAACACACCATCCCCCTGTCAAACATGGTGGTGTCAGCATCATGGTTTGGGCCTGCTTTTCTTCAGCAGGGACAGGGAAGATAGTTAAAATTAATGGGAAGATGGATGGAGCCAAATACAGGACCATTCTTGAAGAAAACCTGTTGGAGTCTGCAAAAGACCTGAGACTGGGACGGAGATTTGTCTTTCAACAAGACAATGATCCCAAACATAAAGCAAAATCTATAATGGAATGGTTCACAAATATACATATCCAGGTGTTAGAATGGCCAAGTCAAAGTCCAGACCTCAATCCAATCGAGAATCTGTGGAAAGAGCTGAAAACTGCTGTGCACAAACAATCTCCATCAAATCTCACTGAGCTCGAGCTGGTTGCCAAAGAAGAATGGGCAATAGTGTTGAGCATTCCGATACCGCAAGTATCGGGTATCGGCCGATACTTGCGGTATCGGAATTCCGATACCGAGATCCGATATTTTTGTGATATCGGGTATCGGTATCGAATCAATAGGGATGTGTAAAATAAAGAATTAAAATAAAAAATATTGATATGCTCACCTCTCCGGCGGCCCCTGGACTTCACACTGCTAACCGGGAGGCTTCTTTGTTTAAAAAGCGCGCCTTTCGGACCTGTGAATGACGTCCCGGCTTCTGATTGGTCGCGTGCCACCCATGTGACCGGCACGCGACCAATCAGAGGCCGCGACGTCATTCGCAGGTCCTCAATTCCTAGAATTAGCAGTTTTGTGAATGAGAATGATGTCGCGGCTTCTGATTGGCCGCGTGCCGGTCACATGGGCGGCACGCGGCCAATCAGAAGCTGCGACGTCATTCTCATTCACAAAACTGCTAATTCTAGGAATTGAGGACCTGCGAATGACGTCGCGGCCTCTGATTGGTCGCGTGCCGGTCACATGGGCGGCACGCGACCAATCAGAAGCCGGGACGTCATTCACAGGTCCGAAAGGCGCGCTTTTTAAACAAAGAAGCCTCCCGGTTAGCAGCGTGAAGTCCAGGGGCCGCCGGAGAGGTGAGCATATCAATATTTTTTATTTTAATTCTTTATTTTACACATCCCTATGGATCCCAGGGCCTGAAGGAGAGTTTCCTCTCCTTCAGACCCTGGGAACCATGAGAATACCTTCCGATACTTGATGTCCCATTGACTAGTATTGGTATCGGATATCGGTATCGGCGATATCCGATATTTTTCGGGTATCGGCCGATACTATCCGATACCGATACTTTCAAGTATCGGACGGTATCGCTCAACACTAATGGGCAAGAATTTCAGTCTTTCAATGTACAAAACTGATAGAGATGTGCCCCAACTGACTTGCAGCTGTAATCGCAGCAAAAGGTGGTGCAACAAAGTATTAAGTTAAAGGGGCTGAATAATATTGCACACCCCACTTTTCAGTTTTTGAATTTCCACAAAAATTTATAATAACCAATAAATTTCGTTCAACTTCACAATTGTGTTCCACTCGTTGTTGATCTTTGTTTGAAGCCTGATATGTGGGAAAAGGTTGAAAAGTTCCAGGAAGCCGAAAACTTTCGCAAGGCAATGTAGCAAAAGCCGACAATTGAATTACTGGATTTTCTGCTATCTAGCCCTATATTAAATAAATATAAAATATATTATTGTAGCATTTCACCACTACGTGTCTTGGGGGACACTCGTTTGGCACGGGATTAATGCACTCAGGCACGGATTTCTTATAAAACACAGTCTCTAGATTTATTTCACATCAGCATAAACCACATCCTCAGAACTTGGGAACAGCTTGAACACGTCTGTATATATTCAACTTCACCACAGTCCGTCACTGACCCCGGTTAGCATAAAGCACGGATCACTGTCCGTTACCTGTGGGCAACCTTCACAGGTTCCTGGACACCTCTTGGCCTCAGAGGTGCCCCATACACAATGTCTCTCTTCTCTGACCCCGGTCAGCATAACATGGATCCCTTTCCGTTACCTGTTGATGCCGCACAGGTTCTCGGATTCCTCTCCTCCACAGAGGTATCCTTCAGACGTTCTCACTGACCCTGATCAGCATTACCTACGGTTATCAGACTGTTAAAAATCGTTATTGCGCAAAAATATCTAATCAAGACTTAACCAGGTGCGTTATTCTTAAAAGAAAAATGTCATGATTTTCTGAAGAAAGTATAGTGGTTTATTGACTAGTCCACAGAAAAACCAAATTGCAGAAAACATAAAAATAGATTGTCCATGTGTAGATATCAGCGCTTTTCTTGTTACTCATCTTTCCAAGGTCCTGAATGGTAGAAGTCATCTGTCTGAGTGAAGTTCGAAGTCATCATAGCATGGAGTAGCTAACAGCTGTTGTTCCTCGTGTCTTGTCTCATGTCCATGGAGAATGATGGTGAAGGAAGGGAGGTGACCGTCCCACGTGACAAAAAGCCCCCACACCCTCCTAAGAGACGTTTATATATGTTCAACACTGATCACGTGTCTTCTGTATATGGAGTTAACTTATACTCTGAGCTACATACACAGAAATAGCTTTTGATAGTGTCAGCAAGAAACTATGTGCTCGGTACAGAATAAAAATAAGAATAATTAATATTTAACAATTCCCCCTTTTGAGGGTGACAGATATTGATTGGAACCCTCAAATTAAAATATTAATAAAATCTTCTTTCTTCTTTGGCAAAATGATGTAATAAATAATATCAATAATAATAATGTTATATGTTCTCAATAATATAATGGTATGTAACTTCATGTTATGGTAAGCCGTGACTAATATTTATATAAAATATATATTATTATACTTCCCTATATCTACTTGAAGCATCTCGGGTCTGATGTCATCTGGTCTTCATATTGATGTCTTCTTGGTTCTTTTAAACCAATTTTTAATATAAGTCTTTTGAAATAGATGATAGCATGTAGATATGTAGAGACTGTGTGTCATGTGTCAATCAAAGTCCATAAAATCAAATGTTGATAAGAAAACAAAGTTCATAGATGAAATGTAGCTTTAATATCTGTGCAGTGTCACCTTTAGAGACCTGGACTTACATTGGCTCGCCTTGAAATCATCTGGAATCCTCATATCATCCGCACTGGTCTTGGGACAGGTGTGACGTCTTTGGTCAGCACAGCAAGGGTTACATTGACTCTTCCTTGCCAAACATAGCACCATAACCAGTCCTTAGTGCACAGGACACATGTCAGGGTTATTACCTGACAATTACCTGAGTGTTCACCAGCTTTCATGGAAGTCTTATAGGTGATAGGAAACCACTGGAACGTGATAACACCGTTCATCTTTGATACTGTACTCAGTTGTCAGTGATGGATGCTGTAGTTGTGAGTGGTGACATGAATTGCATTTGACACCGTCTATTACTCAGAAATCATAGCATTGTTACCTTGTGGAACTTCTGGATAACGGCTTTTCTTCTTGCAACTTTTTAGAATCAATTGAAAATATGAAAAGTCTTTATTAACGTATCTCCGGTATCTTGATTGAAGTCTTCATTCCCTATTCTATACCAAATCTGGTAATTTTCCTAACTTATAATATCACAGCGTACCATAGCAATCAATATTATCCATATAATTATTAAATGATATTAAAATGGAATTTATATTTGGAAAATAAAATAATGATAATAATAATAAATGATAGTATATTATTAACCATATTCTTCATGTGATTGGACATTTTTATGTCATAGGTGTAATTTCTTTTTGAACCCATAGATGTCAGTATGTCTTTTATGTAACAAGTGCTGATATTTAGTATTAAAACTTTATTAATTTATGTTCAGTAGACCAATAATATGTAAGTATGTATAGCCATGAACCAAAATAAGAATATATATATGAATGAATGAATGAGTGAAAGAATTGTTGTATTTAACTCAGAATTGAAATTTTCTTATATAATGAAACCATATGATCACTATATTTGATAAAGCAATATGCTTGTAGACATTACTCTATTAAATATTGATTTTCCTTGATGAAAAATAAGAATGAAAAATAAAAATTGAAAGAAAAGTGGAAAAAAATGAAAAATAAAAATGAGAATAAAAAATAAAAATAAAAATAAGGCCTTTATATGTTGATGACAAATGCTGAGATTATGTCTCAGTAACACATTCCCTTAATATTTTCCCCATGTAGATGTTGTCATAACCTTGGATCACCAAAATATTGAAATTATGCAGCTTTGCATATAATACCCTTCATTAGAGGAAAAAATGACTTTTATAATATTTATTGTTATTGTACCCAATAATACCTTATTAATATTTCTTCTTTATTAAAATGTGTGAAGAAGAGGTATTGATGAAATGTGATGATGTGATCAGGATCAAAAACACATTTCCCCCTTAATATCAAAAAATATTATTTTATGAAAAAATTAATTTGTGAAAAACCCAAGTGAAAAATCATTTTTATAACTGTCATATCAACTTGTGCCATATATTTGTTTGAAGATGTGTACTCATCTATGTAACCATAAAAAAAACACTGAATATGAAAAAATTATAATTTGGAAAATGTTATTGTACTTATTCACTAATAATCACTAAAGAAATATATGTTGAATAATAATATTTAAATATATCTTAATATTCTAATAATTTAACTGAATCTTATTATTTATTAAACACAAAGTTGTTGTTTTTTTTTTTTTCTTTTCTCTCAAACATACCATAAATCATGAGGCCTCAGTCAAACTGTGCATACACATTCCAGATTCCACATATCACGTTCTGGTCACTCTTACATTACACACTTAGCATTAGGTTCACTCTTTGCAGCTGCCCATATTCTCTGTTACCTGTCACTCAAACTGTGACACACATAGACGTTCACAATACATTTCACATACAAAGAATAAAAAACATGTATATTAACCCAAAATATTGTATCCTAATTATCAATCAATGCGCATTGTAATCTATTAAATTTAGTATTCTAATATTTCTTTGAATATTCCCCAAATATTATCTAACAGTATCAGTATGTTTTAAACTATAGAAAGGACTGGACTCATTTACAAGAAACTTGAGTTGAATGTTCTAACGCTATTTCGGTACAAGCCTGTAACTGAAACCCTTTGAATGTAAGGCTGAGGAAAATTCCTAAAATTAAAAAACAAGGCTATATGATATCCCTTAACTCACAGCTGTCACGTCATGCACCATGCAGTGGAAAAAACATAATGTTACAGAAAAATATGTAGTACACACATTTTAGGTTTTTAGTAATTATTTTAAGTGTTAAATATATATAAATCATGCAGTTAATATAGCTTCCTGTGTGAATAAGACATAAATTCATGAAACAGGTATTTTTTGTTCAATCCTCGCTTTGAAAGTAAAATTCTAAGGGAAAATGAAAGATAAAGGTTAATTTCATATTTATTTAAAAACAAAATAATTTAAATATCTTATACATATGTATATATTTAATAAATGTATTTAATTGTAATTCTAAATATTTTTTACTGGAGTAAATTTTAATTTCACTATATATATATATAAAAATGCAGTTAATATAATCTCTACTTATACAAATATGCTACAGTATTTACAGTATATTATATTAATATATGTAACTGCAGAATTATATTGAAATAGAATAATTACATTAATAAATAATACATTGTATAACTCATCATATAATATAATTAATTTTTAGCCAATTCCTATCCCCAAATTTGGCTGTTTGTCGATAATCTGCTGAAATGCTAAATTTAGTAAGGTCAGTTTTAACCCTATGGACTCTTTGAAGAGCTGCTGTGATAATGGAGTGTTCAGCTGAGCTCCCCCTGGGATACTCACCTGCTTCCGTCTGTCAGTCTCCGCCATCTTTACAGACAGATCTGACCCTTCAGATTTTAAATCTTTCAGAGAAATTTCTTTAATAGACTCCTGAATCTTTTCATAGGGTTTATAGCAAATATGTAATTTTCTTCGTACTTCATAGATTTGATTTTGGATCAGTTTTGGAGATTTTGATTTTGGCTTTTGATAAGATTGAATTCTGCCTGGTTTCAAAAACTTAGGGTGATTTGTTTTCCTTTCAAGATTCTCATGTTTTCTAGAAAAATCAAGGGATTTTGCGCATTCGTATAAGGAATTTTTCTGTGAAGCAGTTATACGAGATACAGGATTTAAGAATTTAAATTTGTTTACAAAACAATTTATCATGGATTGTTGATTCAAATTCGTACAGACCAATTTAGAAGTCCTTTCAAAAATGGACATGAATGTAAAAGTACATTCTTTCTGGCCAATCTTCAATTTTAGAAGAATATCAAGATCTGGATAATTTTCTTTTAATCCACAGAAAATCAAAATTCTTAATCTTTCTACATCAGTCATATTTTCATACTCCTCCTTCTGCATTTCTAATGAAAATCTTCTCATAAAATGTCCCGGAATCCAAATTTTAAACAAATTATTTTTCTCCTGATTAGTCAAATCAAACTTATCAGCAAAACTTTCAAATATCTCTGAATTTCTGCACACATGGATTTTGTCATCATATGCAGGAATGATTTTGCATAATTTTAGCAGGATTTTCCTAGATTTAAGTTGGAGTTGGGCCTCTGAGTCGTCTATTTTTAGTGGCCCTTGTACATCTGTCCCTCATAGATCATCTTTGTCAATTGTCATGTCTCCTTCACTTCCTCCATCTTGTTTTTCATCTTGTGTCACAAAGTCAATGTCACTTTGGGTGGTCATCGTCATTACAGATACGTGCGTCACATCTTTCTCACTCTTCTCATTACAGTCAATCTTGGGAACATCATTCGTTTCCTTAGAAATTCTTTCTACACTGTCTTTTTTGGACTTCTCTGTCACAAACTCGTTAAATACATAAACCATATGTAAAATATTTTTCAGTTGTTCTCTTTCTTTTTTCCTAAACATTAGCTTAGAATCTAAATTCAAATTCGAATTCGCTATTCTGCATTCTGCAAATAAATTAGACCAAAATATTTCTAAGCTAGATCCGTACAAACTTACAAATTCTATCTGACTTGACTTAGCATATGAATTAATCAAATCCATTTGTCTTACCTTGAAATCTCAGCTTGTAGTTCCTTTGCTTTTACAACGCTGGGCTCCGGACTTCAGCACGGCTATTTTCAGCACATCTATCTTCAGCACTACCAGTGCTTGCTGTCAATCCGTCTGACACCTGTTAAAGTCTTCGTAATTTGTAGGTTCTTGTGAGATCTTTGTGACTTGAAGTGGAATTCCTGAATACTTGCACAATCTAGCGGAACTCTTCTGTCTTCCCCCGTGTGCAAGAAGAAGGAAATTCACGCAAAAATAGCACAAGAAATCAAAACTGGCTGGCTAGGCCAAATGTTAAAAATCGTTATTGCGCAAAAATATCTAATCAAGACTTAACCAGGTGCGTTATTCTTAAAAGAAAAATGTCATGATTTTCTGAAGAAAGTATAGTGGTTTATTGACTAGTCCACAGAAAAACCAAATTGCAGAAAACATAAAAATAGATTGTCCATGTGTAGATATCAGCGCTTTTCTTGTTACTCATCTTTCCAAGGTCCTGAATGGTAGAAGTCATCTGTCTGAGTGAAGTTCGAAGTCATCATAGCATGGAGTAGCTAACAGCTGTTGTTCCTCGTGTCTTGTCTCATGTCCATGGAGAATGATGGTGAAGGAAGGGAGGTGACCGTCCCACGTGACAAAAAGCCCCCTCACCCTCCTAAGAGACGTTTATATATGTTCAACACTGATCACGTGTCTTCTGTATATGGAGTTAACTTATACTCTGAGCTACATACACAGAAATAGCTTTTGATAGTGTCAGCAAGAAACCATGTGCTCGGTACAGAATAAAAATAAGAATAATTAATATTTAACACAGACCATTTCACACAATGGCATGTGCCAGGTCTAGAGCCCCGCCAGGTGCTCTTCAGGAATCCTATTCTCCAGGACTTCCAACACAGGCTTCCAGGGCCTTGCAGTTGGACCATTCAGATCCAAACCCCTGAAACATGTGACCCACACCCTGGTCACATTACATACCTGTAACCACTCCCCTGCGTGGGTGTGTGTGGCTAGTTTGACCCTCCCATCTCTCATTACTAGCCCTGCCAATCTCCCATTAGAACTAGACATTTACATGTGGGACTACAGGTCCCAGCACACCAACTTAACTTCAGACTGACAGCGCAGAGTGTCTTCCTCTGCAACACACACACTGGCCATTTACACTCCTGCTGGACTTTGTCTGATCACAATTATGCCTCAAAGTGCATCTTGCAGCGCACACACAGCGCCTCCTGGCTGTAACATTGGTCACACTAATATATATATATATATATATATATATATATATATATATATATATATTATATACATTTATTCTATCTATTCTAATATAAGCTGTCAGTGTGATTTTACTGTACACCGCACAGAATTGCCAGCTTTTCTAAAGGACACCGATGCGTATTTCTCGCAAGTCACAGATTGTCCGTGTGGTGTGCGAGTTTTTCTCGCACCCACAGACTTTCATTGGCGATTCTCGGTCGCTATACAGTGACAATCGCAGCATGCTGCGATTTCTTTCGCACGCATATTACGGCAGAGAAAACATTGGATAATGGGAGCTGCCCCTTAGATTAATATTGGCCCAAGTGCTATGCGATTTTTTTTTTTTTTTTTTTTTTTTTTTTTTTTTTTTTATTGCATAGCACTCATCCGTATTTGATGTGAATTCTGTTATCGAACTCCCTCCTGTGGTCATGAATGGTACTTCGGTGAGTTCTGTCCATGGACTCCCTCTGGTGGCTGTGAGTGGAGCTGCTGCTTCTGAGGTTCCTTCCACAGGTGACGTAGTTTATTCTTTGGCTGGCTGCTCTATTTAACTCCACTCAGATCGTTACTCCATGCCAGCTGTCAATGTTCTTGTACTGGTTCAGTTCGCTCTTGGATCTTTCTGGTGACCTGTCTACTCCAGCAGAAGCTAAGTCCCTGCTAGTTAATTATTTGTTCATGGTTTCCTTGTCCAGCTTGCTATCATGATTTTGTCTCGCTAGCTGGAAGCTCTGGGATGCAGAGTGGCACATCCGCACTGTGAGTCGGTGCGGAGGTCTTTTTGCACACTCTGCGTGGTCTTTTTGTAGTTTTTTGTGCTGATCGCAAAGATACCTTTCCTATCCTCAGTCTATTTAGTAAGTCTGGCCTCCCTTTGCTGAAACCTGTTTCATTTCTGTGTTTGTGACTTTCATCTTAATTCACAGTCAATATATGTGGGGGCTGCCTTTTCCTTTGGGGAATTTCTCTGAGGCTAGGTAGGCTTTATTTTCTGTCTCTAGGGCTAGTTAGCTCTTAGGCTGTGAAGAGGCGTCTAGGCCGAGTTAGGTACGCTCCACGGCTATTTCTAGTTGTGTGATAGGATTAGGGGTTGCGGTCAGCAGAGCTCCCACTTCCCAGAGCTTGTCCTGTATGAGTTTAACCATCAGGTCGTTCCAGGTGCTCCTAACCACCAGGTCCATAACACGTATTACTGAACCAGAAACACATGGGCAACTTGCACATTAAACAAGTCTGTAGGAACATGTTCACACAACACTAAGAAACTTGAAAACACACAAAAGAGCACAGTGAGGTCAAAAATACTCTGCTGTAAAAAAAATCACAGTAATAAGCAAGTGCTAGTCAAAAGATGGGAAAAAAACAGGGTATTTAGTTGATACTTTTTTTGCAAAAAAATGTATACTAACCTGCTCCACCAATCGTCAAGGTATACCCATATAGAGCAGTCCTAACTAATGTATTTAATCCCTATCTGATGTATTTAAAAACCTGATCATCTGTATAGTACCTGTATAAGCAGAGTTCAGAGAAGGAATAACAGTGTGGACATGCTCGATGGAACAGCTTAAGTGCAAATGACCCACAAAGGAGTGGTGGACTCCCCAGTCTTGTAGAAACAAGAGAACAATTATAGAATCAGAAACACATGGGCTACTTGCACATTGAACAAGTCTGTAGGAACATGTTCACACAACACCAAGAAACTTGAAGACACAAAAGAGCACAGTGAGGTCAAAAATACTCAGTTGTAAAAAAAAATAACAGTAATAAGCAAGTGTTAGTCAAAAGATGGAAAAAACAGGGTTTTTGTTGATACGTTTTTTTGCAAAAAAAGTACCGTATATACTCGAGTATAAGCCGAGATTTTCAGCCCAAATTTTTGGGCTGAAAGTGCCCCTCTCGGCTTATACTCGAGTCAAGGTGGGTGGCAGGGTCGGCGGGTGAGGGGGTGAGGGCGTTGAGGCATACTTACCTAGTCCCAGCGATCCTGGCGCTCCCCCTGCCGTCCCACGGTCTTCTGTGCTGCAGCGTCTTCCCCTCTTCAGCGGTCACGTGGGACCGCTCATTAAAAAAATGAATAGGTGGCTCCACCTCCCATAGGGGTGGAGCCGCGTATTCATTTCTCTAATCAGCGGTGCCGGTGACCGCTGATAGAGAAAGAGGCTGCGGCACCGAAGACCAGGCAGAGGGAGCGTCAGGATCGCTGGGACTAGGTAAGTATTTTATATTCACCTGTCCGCATTCCAGCCGCCGGGCGTCGCTCCATCTTCCCGACGCCTCCATCTTCCCGGCGTCTGCGCTCTGACTGTTCAGGTCAGAGGGCGCGATGACGCATATAGTGTGCGCGGCGCCCTCTGCCTGAACAGTCAGAGCAGAGACGCCGGGAAGATGGAGGCGCCGGGACCAGACGCTGGGAGCTGCAAGCAAGAAAGGTGATTATGTGTTTTTTGTTTTTTTTTATTGCAGCAGCAGCAGCGACAATGGCAGAGCATCTATGGGGAAATATGAACGGTGCAGAGCACTGTATATGGGGCACAGCTATGGGACACAATGAACGGTGCAGAGCACTGTATATGGGGCACAGCTATGGGGCACAATGAACGGTGCAGAGCACTGTATATGGGGCACAGCTATGGGGCACAATGAACGGTGCAGAGCACTGTATATGAGGCACAGCTATGGGGCACAATGAACGGTGCAGAGCACTGTATATGGGGCACAGCTATGGGGCACAATGAACGGTGCAGAGCACTGTATATGGGGCACAGCTATGGGGCACAATGAACGGTGCAGAGCACTGTATATGGGGCACAGCTATGGGGCACAATAAACGGTGCAGAGCACTGTATATGGGGCACAGGTATGGGGCACAATAAACGGTACAGAGCACTGTATATGGGGCACAGCTATGGGGCACAATGAACGGTGCAGAGCACTGTATATGGGGCACAGCTATGGGGCACATTGAACGGTGCAGAGCACTGTATATGGGGCACAGCTATGGGGCACAATGAACGGTGCAGAGCACTGTATATGGGGCACAGCTATGGGACAAAATGAACGGTGCAGAGCATTGTATATGGGGCACAGATATGGGGCAATAATGAACGGTGCCGAGCACAGTATGGTGCACAGATATGGGACAAAATGAACCGTGCCAAGCACAGTATGGGGCACAGCTATGGGACAAAATGAACGGTGCAGAGCACTATACGGGGCACAGCTATGGGACAAAATGAACGGTGCAGAGCACTATATGGGGCACAGCTATGGGGAAATAATGATCTATTTTTATTTTTGAAATTCACCGGTAAATGCTGCATTTCCACCCTGGGCTTATACTCGGGTCAATAAGTTTTCCCAGTTTTTTTTTTTGTGGCAAAATTAGGGGGGTCGGCTTATACTCGGGTCAGCTTATACTCGAGTATATACGGTATACTAAGCTGCTCCACCAATCGTCAAGGTATAACCATATAGAGCAGTCCTAACTAATGTATTTAATCCTTATCTGATGTATTTAAAAACCTGATCATCTGTATAGTACCTGTGTTTTTACAACAGAGTATTTTTGACCTCACTGTGCTCTTGTGTGTCCTCATCCGTATTACTGTCTAGTGTGACTCCGGCCTTAGGGAAATTAATGGTAAATAGTGATGTTTCCGTAGCTCAGCATGTTTTTGCGCCAGTTGCACAACTGCTAGAGAAATATTAGGTATTTAAGCAATAGAATAGGAATATTATTTAGCAATTAGCTTTTAAAATAGATGTTTCTATATGCTGACACTGAAGAATATTATTTTGAGTTAAAAAAAAAAATTATAGGCTGCTACACAGGAATATTATGTAGCTCGAAAAAAATGGTTTTGTATATGCTGGTACTACCTAATATTATTTGCCTCTAAAAATAGCAGAATTTTATATTTTGGTAGTGGATTAAACCCTCGCTATTTCACCCTAATTCCACAGTCTGTTCCTAATACTTCTATACAACACAGTGGAAAATAGCAGAGATCTACAACTTGTACTTGCAATGATGATAACACCCAGGTGCTTGTGTGAAGAAACCAGAGTATATCTTAATTACCCAGACAGCTATTTTTTTGCAAACGAATAAGAACTGACTTTTCATCTGTATATTGGCTTGTGGATTCAAGTGTTTGTCTGGTGGTTCAAGAAGACAGACTTGCAAACTGAAATACCATTTAACATACTGTGTAAGTCTGTAATAGTGACTTTTACATAGTGTGTGTTTATCTTTGTTTATTGATGCGTGCTGATATGCTAATTGTGCATTGAATTCTGGAACCAGCTTGGTGATTTCTAAAGCAGAGCGGGAAAGACAATGCAAATAGATCGAATGGTCAAGTAGTGCTACATGATCACATCACCACTGTTTACCTTATCTTAATGTTGGACTGAAGGACACTGGGTAATTCTAAAAATAGCTTACATGCCTTGGGTATAAAAAGACTGAAAGATCACATCATTAGAGCTGAAGTAACACAGAGCTACCAACCGGACTCTCTTCAGGATTTCAGCTGAGGGTTCATTGGGCCCGGCTGCAAGAACACAGGACTGCTCTCAGATATCTTCCTATGCTTGTCGTTACCTCCTCTCTGCGTGCATACCACAGATGGAGTAGCGACCCTGGGAGCTCTGACGTAACATCTACCATTATCTTGGCGAGTCCCTGTAATGTGCACCATCTTGGTGTAATTGCTGAGATTGTTCTGTTTGCTATTGTGTTGTGGTTCAATGAGGTATTGCCACACTGCTTTACCTTAACCCTGTGTTGTATGTGTAGTGTATTGCCCACCGGGAGATAGAGCAGGCATTCAGTGGTATGAGCCCTCATCCATGCAGTCTTGCTAAAGACAGCCGGGCCAGTGGAAGAGAGCACCCACTGACCCTGTTTCTCCACAGCTTGGCTTTTACTCTCCCTCCTATTAAATCTCTCCCTTCACTATCCACACTTAACAAAAAACTAATTGTCACGCCGTAAGCGGCATTAAAGAGGCAGGAGGGCGTACTGGGACCCGAACCTGTCCCTACCACTTTAATGGGGCCCTGGCTTTCCCTTATCTCGGGGGTACCTATGATGGTTAGGAGGCTGTTATGATCTGGTGGCTTTGGAGCAGCATGAGACGTACTCTGGAGAAGGTGGTCCCTGTACTGACCTCAAACCCTGAACCTAGCAGCGCAAATAAAAGTAGCCGTGGGGGGTACCTAACTCTCCCTAGACCCCTCGGCACAGCCTAAGATCTAACTACCCCTAAAGACAGAAACAGGAAACCTATCTTGCCTCAGAGAAAATCCCCAAAGGATAGATAGCCCCCCACAAATATTGACTGTGAGAGGAGAGGGAAATAACATACGCAGATATGAAATCAGATTTTAGCATAGGAGGCCATACTAGCTAAAAAGAAAGAATAGAACAGAGTACTATGCGGTCAGTATAAAAACACTAGAAAATATCCACCGCAGAAAATACGGATCACCACATCTGACTAAAGACATGGGGGGTATATCTGCATCTCCAGAGAAATAGCTAGGCTGCAAAAAATCCTTCACAGACCAAGCTGGACAAGACAAAAACCTGAAAATGCACAGAACTATAAGGTCCACTGCAGGTGGACAGCAAAAACAAAGCCAGGACTTATCTTTGTAGAAAAACACAGCAAACTGGAGAGACCAGCAGGGAAGTGAATCCTTCAAGAACAATGGACAACTGGCACTGACTAAAGGATCCAGCAAAGCTATATACCCCAGTCAGTTTTGCAATTAGTAGATACACCTGTCCACTCCTGCAGTCCAGGCACAACTGCATTACCCTCTACAACCACCGGAGGGAGCCCAAAAGCTGAATTCACAACAGTACCCCCCCTTGAGGAGGGGTCACCGAACCCTCACCAGAGCCCCCAGGCCGATCAGGATGAGCCCGATAAAAGGCACGAACCAAATCAACGGCATGGACATCAGAGGCAGTAACCCAAGAATTATCCTCCTGGCCATAACCCTTCCACTTGACAAGGTACTGAAGCTTCCGCCTCGAAAAACGGGAATCCAAAATCTTCTCAACAACATAATCCAACTCCCCATCGACCAATACAGGGGTCGGAGGATCAACAGAGGGAACAACGGGCTCCACATATTTCCGCAACAAAGATCTATGGAAGACATTATGAATAGCAAAAGAGGCTGGAAGCGCCAGGCGAAAGGACACCAGATTAATAATCTCAGAAATCCTATAAGGACCAATAAATCGAGGCTTAAACTTAGGGGAAGAAACCTTCATAGGAACATGACGGGAAGATAGCCAAACCAGATCACCAACCCGAAGCCGGGAACCAACACACCGACGACGGTTAGCAAAACGCTGAGCCTCCTCCTGAGACAGCACCAAATTGCCACCACATAAGCCCAAATCTGCTGCAACCTGTCGACCACAGAAACCACACCAGGAAGGTCAGAAGGCTCAACCTGCCCAGAAGAAAAACGAGGATGAAAACCAAAATTACAAAAAAAAAGGCGAAACCAAAGTAGCCGAACTAGCCCGATTTATTAAGGGCAAACTCGGCCAATGGCAAAAAAGCCACCCAATCATCTTCATCAGCAGATACAAAGCATCTCAAAGAGGGCTCCAAGGTCTGATTAGTTCGCTCAGTCTGGCCATTTGTCTGAGGATGAAATGCAGAGAAAAAAGACCAAATCAATGCCCAGCTTGGCACAAAAGGCCCGCCAAAACCTAGAAACAAACTGGGAACCTCTGTCGGACACAATATTCTCCGGAATACCATGCAAATGTACCACATGCTGAAAAAACAACGGAACCAAATCAGAAGAAGGCAATTTAGGCAAAGGCACCAAATGAACCATCTTAGAAAATCGGTCACAGACAACCCAGATAACCGACATTCTTTGGGAAACAGGAAGATCGGAAATAAAATCCATAGAAATATGCGTCCAAGGTCTCTCAGGGACCGGCAATGGCAAAAGCAACCCACTAGCGCGGGAACAGCAAGGTTTAGCCCGCGCACAAATCCCACAGGACTGCACAAAAGAACGCACATCCCGTGACAAGGAAGGCCACCAAAAGGACCTACTAACCAAATCTCTGGAACCAAAAATCCCAGGATGGCCAGCCAACACAGAACAATGAACCTCAGAAATCACTTTACTAGTCCATCTATCAGGAACAAACAGTTTCCCCACAGGACAGTGGTCAGGCTTATCAGCCTGAAATTCCTGAAGAACCCTTTGCAAATCAGGGGAGATGGCAGAAAGAATCACCCCTTCCTTCAAAATGCCAACCGGCTCAAGAACCCCAGGGGAATCAGGAAAAAAACTCCTAGAGAGGGCATCCGCCTTAACATTCTTAGTACCAGGAATGTACGAGACCACAAAATCAAAACGGGAGAAAAACAGGGACCATCGAGCCTGTCTAGGATTCAGCCGTTTGGCAGACTCGAGGTAAATCAGATTCTTATGATCGGTCAGGACCACAATACGGTGCTTGGCCCCCTCAAGCCAATGTCGCCACTCCTCAAATGCCCACTTCATAGCCAACAACTCCCGATTGCCAACATCATAATTGCGTTCCGCAGGCGAAAACTTCAGAGAAAAGAAGGCACACTGTTTCATCAAGGAACCATCAGAATTCCTCTGAGACAAAACGGCCCCTGCCCCAATCTCAGACGCGTCAACCTCAACCTGAAATGTAAGAGAAACATCTGGCTGACGCAACACAGGGGCAGAAGTAAATCGGCGTTTAAGCTGCTGAAAGGCAGAAACAGCCGCGGAGGACCAATTCGTCACATCAGCGCCTTTCTTGGTCAAATCGGTTAGAGGTTTAACCACACTGGAGAAGTTGGCAATGAAACGACGATAAAAATTAGCAAAGCCAAAAAATTTCTGAAGGCTCTTCACAGATGTGGGCTGAATCCAATCATGAATGGCCTGAACCTTAACCGGATCCATTTCTATAGATGAGGGAGAAAAAATGAAACCCAAAAAAGAAACCTTCTGCACTCCAAAGAGGCACTTCGACCCCTTCACAAACAAAGCATTATTACGGAGGATCTGAAATACCATCCTGACCTGTTTCACATGAGACTCCCAATCATTGGAAAAAATCAAAATATCATCCAAATATACAACCATGAATTTATCAAGATAACTCCGAAAGATATCATGCATGAAGGATTGGAACACAGATGGGGCATTAGAGAGTCCGAATGTCATCACAAGGTATTCAAAATGACCTTCTAGCGTATTAAATGCAGTTTTCCATTCGTCACCCTGCTTGATACGAATAAGATTATATGCCCCTCGAAGGTCAATCTTAGAAAACCAGCTAGGCCCCTTAATCTTAGCAAACAAATCAGTAAGCAAAGGCAAGGGGTATTGAAATTTAACCGTGATCTTATTCAAGAGGCGATAATCAATACAGGGTCTCAAGGAGCCATCCTTCTTGGCAACAAAAAAGAACCCCGCTCCCAACGGTGAAGAAGATGGCCGAATATGCCCCTTCTACAAAGACTCCTTAATATAGCTCCGCATGGCGGTATGTTCAGGCACAGACAGGTTGAAAAGTCGGCCGTTAGGGAACTTACAACCTGGAATCAAATCCATAGCACATTCACAGTCCCTATGCGGTGGAAGGGAACTGGATTTGGGCTCATCGAATACATCCTGGAAGTCAGACAAAAGCTCAGGAACTTCAGAAGAGGGGGAAGAGGAGATTGACATCAAAGGAACCTGATCATGAACCCCCTGACAACCCCAACTAGTCACAGACATGGATTTCCAATCTAACACCGGATTATGTAGCTGCAACCATGGAAAACCACAACGTCTGGCAAATTCTACGTCCATTAAGTTCAGAGCGGCGCCTGAATCCACAAATGCCATGACAGAAAATGATGATAATGAGCAGATCAAAATCACAGATAACAGAAATTTAGGTTGTATAGTACTGATGGCAACAGAACTAGCAATTCTCTTAGTACGCTTAGGGCAATCAGAAATAACATGAGCAGAATCGCCACAGTAAAAACACAACCTATTCTGACGTCTGAATCCTTGTCGTTCAGCTCTAGACAAAATCCTATCACACTGCATAGGCTCAGGGCTCCGCTCAGAGGACAACGTCAGTGTGCACAATTCTGCGCTCGCACAAGCGCCGATCAATCTGAATGGCCAGAGACATAGAATCACTCAGACCAGCAGGCGTGGGGAACCCCACCATAACATCTTTAACGGATTCAGAAAGACCCTTTCTGAAAATTGCCGCCAAGCCATCCTCATTCCATTTAGTCAGTACAGACCATTTTCTAAATTTCTGGCAATACAATTCTGCCGCTTCTTGACCTTGACACAGGGCTAACAAGATTTTCTCAGCCTGATCCACAGAATTAGGCTCATCATACAACAACCCCAATGCCTGAAAGAACGAATCAACATTAAGCAAAGCAGGATTTCCAGATTCCAGGGAAAATGCCCAATCCTGTGGGTCACCATGCAGCAGAGATATGATGATTTTAACCTGCTGAATAGGATCACCAGAAGACCGGGGTCTTAATGCAAAAAACAGTTTACAGTTATTTTTGAAACTCAAAAATTTGGATCTGTCACCAAAGAATAAATCAGGAGTGGGAATCTTAGGTTCTAAGGCAGGAGTCTGAACAATGAAATCTGAAATACCCTGTACCCTAGCAGCAAGCTGGTCCACCCGAGAAACTAACTCCTGAACATTCATGTTAATACTAGACTCCGTAGCCACCCAGAGGTAAAGAGGGAGGAACAGACCAAACAGGCTAAGGAAAAAAAATGGCTCAAAATCTTTCCACCCTTCTTCTGAGATGCAATTAACTCATTGTTGGCCAGTTGTACTGTTATGATCTGGTGGCCTAGGAGCAGCATGAGACGTACTCTGGAGAAGGTGTTCCCTGTACTGACCGCAAACCCTGAACCTAGCAGCGCAACTAAAAGTAGCCGTGGGGGGTACCTAACTCTCCCTAGACCCCTCGGCACAGCCTAAGATCTAACTACCCCTAAAGACAGAAACAGGAAACCTATCTTGCCTCAGAGAAAATCCCCAAAGGATAGATAGCCCCCCACAAATATTGACTGTGAGAAGAGAGGGAAATAACATACGCAGATATGAAATCAGATTTTAGCATAGGAGGCCATACTAGCTAAAAAGAAAGAATAGAACAGAGTACTATGCGGTCAGTATAAAAACACTAGAAAATATCCACCGCAGAAAATACGGATCACCACATCTGACTAAAGACATGGGGGGTATATCTGCATCTCCAGAGAAATAGCTAGGCTGCAAAAAATCCTTCACAGACCAAGCTGGACAAGACAAAAACATGAAAATGCACAGAACTATAAGGTCCACTGCAGGTGGACAGCAAAAACAAAGCCAGGACTTATCTTTGTAGAAAAACACAGCAAACTGGAGAGACCAGCAGGGAAGTGAATCCTTCAAGAACAATGGACAACTGGCACTGACTAAATGATCCATAAAAGCTATATACCCCAGTAAGTTTTGCAATTAGTAGATACACCTGTCCACTCCTGCAGTCCAGGCACAACTGCATTACCCTTTACAACCACCGGATGGAGCCCAAAAGCTGAATTCACAACAGGAGGCCCAAGCTGCCAGCGTCTCCCTGTGTCCTGTGCAGGCCCTATAAGTGGCCCCCTCTCCCCCCCCCCCCAGGGAGGAGGACTGCACCAGTGTATAAACACAACAATAAACAGGGTATACAGACAAGGTAACTAAAAGTCTCAAACTCACCAAATGCTCACACAGCCACAGAGGGTACACATAGAAGGGAAGAGAAGGAGAAAACTAGGAAGGAAATCAGGTTTAACAAGCAACCAAAACAGACCCCAATCTCTGTAATAAACCTCCAAGCTCCAAATATCACTCTCCTTCAACCTCCAAGCCAGGCAGCAGAACTGATGACTGACACTAGCTGTAGTCAAGGCTGGGTCTATATAGAGGAGATTACAAAAATCCACTTCAGCTGAGAGACCCAGCTCACAGCAACTTGGCAAATAAGGTTATCTCCTGCACTGCTGGCACAAAGCAGCCAGGTCAAAATACAGGAGAAGAGCTTCTGTTCACTGTGTGTGAACGAGGCCCAGAGCGCTGCAGATCTCTGGAACCTCTCTGTCGCGGTAGCCCTGTGACACTAATCTTCATAATCTTCAGCTCCAGTGGCGTAACTACAAAGTTAGGGGCCCCGGTGCGAACTTCCAAATGGGGCCCCCCCCCTGCAGCCCTGCCATACAACTCAATGTAACCCCCATAGAATAATGGCCACACATGATGCTCAATACTGTATAACGGCCACCACACATGATGCTGCATACTGTATAATGGCCACACATGATGCTGCATACTGTATAATGGCCACACATGATGCTCCATAGTGTATAATGGCCACACATGATGCTCCATAGTGTATAATGGCCACACATGATGCTCCATACTGTATAATGGCCAGACAGTGCTCCATACTGTATAATGACCACCCACACATAGTGCTCCATAGTGTATAACGGCCACACAGTTCTCCATACTGTATAATGATCCCACATAATGCTCAATACTGTATAATGACCACAAATGATGCTCCATACTGTATAACGGCCACACATGATGCTCAATACTGTATAATGACCCCCCTCTTGTATGCATGGCTCATCTCCCTCCTATCCCATATACATAGCTCATATTACCCCTCCTGCATGCATGACTCATATCTCCCCATGTATGCATGGCTCATATTCCGCCCCTGTATGCATGGCTTATATTCCCCCCTGTATGCATGGCTCATATCCCCCCCCCCCTGTATGCATGGCTTATATTCCCCCCTGCATGGCTCATATTCCCCCCTGCATGGCTCATATTCCCCCCTGCATGGCTCATATTCCCCCCTGCATGGCTCATATCCCCCCCTGCATGGCTCATGTCCCCCCCTGCATGGCTTATATTCCCCCCTGTATGCAGGCTTATCTCTCCGCTCCTGCTCGGCGCGCCGGCTTATGTCCTCCTTCATCCCCTCCGTCCCCCCCGTCCCTCATACTCACCTGTTCCACTGCACGGCCGTGCCGACATCCCTCGCGCTCTGTCCCGACTCCAGGCGGCGGCGGCGGCGCCGGCGCAGCACCTTCTTCCTGCTTGAGCGGTCATGTGACACCGTTCATTAAGATCATGAATATGCGCATATTCATGATCTTAATGAGCGGTGTCACGTGACCGCTCAAGCAGGAACGAGCTGCAGTGCAGACGCCGAGACCATCGCTGGAGCAGGGTGAGTATTCAAGGCAGCGGCGGCGGCGGGGGGGGCCTGGAGCGGGGGGAGGCACTGCCAGTCCGAGCCTGCCTGCCGGGCCCGGGCCCCTGACCTGCCGGGCCCGGTCGCACTGGCGACCGCTGCGACCGCGGTAGTTACGCCACTGTTCAGCTCTTAAAATAGCTCTTTGGAATGAATAACACTCCCTATAAGCTCCTATCACTCGCTCTACACTCAAACTACGCTCTCCCTACACTGTTCCCGGCTGCAATGTGCGCAAGATGGCGAGGCAGCGTTTAAATATCACTAATGACACTGTAAGACCAGCCAATTACAGTAATGCTACACCAAAGATTGCGCTGGCATTACTTTGATTGGCAAGCCAGCAACATGTTCATTGGTGCAAATAAAGTGCCAAACATGCTGGGCGGGTCACTTGAATATACCGAGGCGAATACCTAATTACTTGCCGAGTAACAAATAGCCCGGATAGCGTACTATTCATGAGAGTAACGAATAGTGCCGAATGTATATAAGGGAGCTGTATATGCAGAGAATCAAGGGATATAATTATTCTATGTGGGAAAATGATTACTTTAAGTGAATTTACTCAAGGGACATTATCACCATAAATAGGGGGGAGTGATTGAGACATTATTTCTATATGTGGTGAGACTAAGGGGCATTACTACTGTACATAGGGCAATTAGTGGACATTTTTAAGTGACTACTTAAGAAGCATTATTTTTATACGGACACTCAGGATATTGTGATAGTCAATGTTGCATGCAGGAGACACTTTTACTTTCCACAGGACAAAATGTGGGCACGGTTTTCTAGGTCATTCATACAGGCACTAATATTTTTTAGAGCCTAATTTTACCATCTACATCATACAAATGAGCTGGCACAAACGTGTACAAACACGCTTTGTAAAGGGCACAGTGGTGGGCATCATTATGTGGGGCACTAAGAGGAGCACTGTTTTTGTGCCACACAGTAGATCCAGTAACAGGGACATATACATATACAGCAGTATATGGGGTTGACAGTAGAATGAGGAGATTTTGCAGTTTTGGAATAGACAAGGACGATGCTGGAAATGTAAGGCTGCCGTCACACTAGCAGTATTTGGTCAGTATTTTACATCAGTATTTGTAAGCCAAAACCAGGAGTGGAACAATTAGAGGAAAAGTATAATAGAAATATGCACAACTTCTGCATTTATCACCCACTCCTGGTTTTGGCTTACAAATACTGATGTAAAATACTGACCAAATACTGCTAGTGTGATGGCAGCCTAAGAAATCAAATGTGTCTCTATTGTAAATTCTGCAGAAGAATCGTGGCTGGAGAAGTTGTTATGGTGGTCTGTTCCAGATGGCGAAAATGGAAAAAGTGAAGACTATAATAAAGAACGTCACCTGTAAGTCTATTACAGTACTTCAAACAGCCCGAAACACCGTGTCTGCAAATTGAGATACTGATTTGGCTTTAATCCTAAGTCATATTGCACGACTCGTTAAAGAGTTGATTGTGACTTGTAGGATCGCTACTTCCAACAGGTGGCGCTATAGAGTTTAAGTCCTCTTTTTCTCAGAAGAAACAATTTGCATATCAATCTTTTAATACATTCTGCATGACTGGTATCTACCACTATATCTTCACTGTATGGTGGTAATTAGAGTTGAGCGACTTTTACTTTTTTAGGATCAAGTCAGGTGAAATCTGCAGATTATTGCGAAAAGTCGGGGATCGGCCGAAACACGAAACCCAATGCAAGTCAATGGGGAATCAAATTCACCAGTGAGTGGAAGACAGGAAAACACCTACAGTGCCCATTTTAATGCCAAAAACATCAATTCTTGTTACTTAAGATTGTGAATCTGAATTTACCTTATAATAAGTCATTGAAAATTGGGGGTCATTTGGCTAAAGTTGTGCGAGGGTAGGGCTGGCTCAAGTTTTTCGTGGGCCCAGGAAACGTGGACTACATCACGGCAGTGGAGCAGGGAGAGGTAAGTATTTAAACTTTGCAAGTGCTGTGATCCTGAGCAAGCAGGGAGGGCCCACTCGTTGGCACTTGGCACTGGCACAGGGCCCCTCAAAGTATGGCAGTGTGTTTGATGGCGGGGGCGCCTCCCACCGGCAGAGACACTTTTGCGTACTATGAGGGGCCCTGTGCCAGAGACGTCGCCAACGAGTATGCCCCCCCACCTGATGAAGGAACCTGCACTTTCATCTGCACCTTCCTCTTTGTCCCCGTGTAAGGTGGTATAGTATGCGGGAAGGGGAACCTGACTTTAAGCAGGGTCAGATTCTGGCTGTGTAGAGTGCAAGGGGAATGTAGTGGTCTGGGTCAATGTACCAGCAGACTCATCCAGCAGTGGCTGGGCAATGGGCAGGATGAGAAGGAAACACAGTTAGTAGGCCCAAATAATAAAGTAGGCTAAATGCAGTTCAAAAGTGGTAACAGGACTAAACAGGCGGCACTGCTTTGTTCAGTGGAGGAGAAAAGCAAGGAGCGGCAGACACCGTTAGTAGGCCCAACCAAACAAGTAGGCCAAATGCAGTTTAATATTTGAAACAGGAGTAAACTGGCGGCTCAGCTTTGTTCAGTGGAGGACAACTATAATGGGAGGCAGACACAGTTAGTAGGCCTAAATAAGTAAGTAGGCTAAATGCAGTTCAAAATTGGTAACTGGAGTACACAGGTGGCATAGCTTTGTTCAATGGAGGATAGCTGTAATGAGTGGCGCAGACAGACTTAGTAGACCTAAAATAAAAAAGTAGGCTAAAAGGAGATCAAAAGTGGTAACAGGAGTAAACAGGCGGTTTAGCTTTGTTCAGTGGAGGATAACTGTAATTAGTGGCGCAGACACAGTTTGTAGGCCCACAATAAAAAAAGTAGGCTAAAAGCAGTTCAAAATTGGTAACAGGAGTAAACAGGCGGCTTCGCTTTGTTCAGTGGAGGACAACTGTAATGAGTGGCGCAGACACGGTTAGTAGGCTCAAATACAAAGTAGGCTCAATGGTGTTCAAAATTGGTAACAGGACTAAACAGGCGGCATAGCTAGGTACTGGGGTGGGCTACTCTGCTGAGTAGCAGACAGTGATAGTAGGCGCAAAGTATTACCTTGTCAAAATGGAGGCCAGGGCCCCTGTATATTTTTGCTATCATCTATCATTTCAACAAATTTGTATTGGCAGTGCCATTGAAGGATTTAACAGCACAGACTACACAGTGGTGGAGCAGGGAGAGGTAAGTATTGCAAGTGGTAGAGCACTGTTTGAGCTGGGGGGGGAACACACTCTCATGGGCGGCGGTACTGGCACAGGACCCCTCCTATTACGACGGTGTGTCTGACGTTGGGTGTGCACCACCACTGTCAGAGACATTTCATTGTACTATGAGGGACCCTGTGCCAGTGCTGTCGCCCAAAAGTGGGCACACCCACCTGTCCAGGCAAACGGCACTCGCACGGGTGCTTGCGCCAAGTGGTGACCACAGCCCTGTGGGGGGAGTCAGACCATTTAGGGAGGTATAAAAATGGCCTATGGTGGACATTCAGAAGCTGCAAATGGAGGAGTTGGAGAAGTCAGTAAGAGGAGGCCATAAACAAGACATTTTTCAGGCAAGCTACGTGTCAGCAGGGGAAGGTGGAGCAAAATAATTTGAAATCCATGATTGGTTCATTTTAATGAAGGTTAGATCATCAACATTTCGGGTAGTCAGACAAGTCCTTTTTTCGGTCAGTATTAAACCAGCACCACTGAAGACTCTTTCAGATAGCACACTAGCAGCTGGGCAAGCGAGTAGGGTTGAGCGAAACGGGTCGAACATTTTCAAAAGTCGCCGACTTTTGGCTAAGTCGGGGTTTCATGAAACCCGATCCGACCCCTGTGCGGGGTCGGCCATGCGGTACGCGACTTTCGCGCCAAAGTCGCGTTTCAATGACGCGAAAAGCGCCATTTCTCAGCCAAAGAAGGTAAACGCAGAGTGTGGGCAGCGTGATGACATAGGTCCTGGTCCCCACCATCTTAGAGAAGGGCATTGCAGTGATTGGCTTGCTGTCTGCGACGTCACAGGGGCTATAAAGAGGCGTTCCCGCCGACCGCCATCTTACTGCTGCTGATCTGAGCTTAGGGAGAGGTTGCTGCCGCTTTGTCAGAAGCAGGGATAGCGTTAGGCAGGGTCCATTAACCACAAAACCGCTTGTGCTGCAGCGATTTGCACTGTCCAACACCACTCTCGGTGTGCAGGGACAGTGGAAGTTTTTTTTTTTTTTTCCCCTCAGCGCTGTAGCTCATTGGGCTGCCCTAGAAGGCTCCCTGATGGCTGCATTGCTGTGTGTACGCCGCTGTGCAAACCAACTGCTTTTTTCAAAGCACAAATCCTCTTGTTCCTTCCTTTCTGCACAGCTATCTTTTTTGTTTGTCCACACTTTTTATTTCATTTGTGCATCAGTCCACTCCTTATTGCTGCCTGCCATACCTGGCTGAGATTACTGCAGGCAGGGAGATAGTAGCTGCCTGCCATACCTGGCTGAGATTACTGCAGGCAGGGAGATAGTAATTGTAGGACATTCCCTGTTTTTTTTTTTTTTTTTGGTGGGAGATTAAGATTGGCAATTTGGCATTTCTGCTAGAGTGCCATCCCTGTGTGTGCCATCTCTCTCACATAGTGGGCCATAGAAAGCCTTTTCATTTTTCTGTATTTTTTTTTGTGGGGTGTATAAATTCTCCCTGATAAAAATACAGTGGGAGATTAATATTGGCCTTTGGGCTTGTGTGCCAGTCCTGAGTGTGCCATCTCTCTCACAAATAGTGGGCCATAGAAAGCCTATTTTATTTTTTTTTGGGTTTTATAAATTCTCCCTGAAAAAAAGGGAGATTAATATTGGCCTCTGGGCTTGTGTGCCAGTCCTGAGCGTGCCATCTGTGCCAGCCCTGAGCGTGCCATCTCTCTCACAAATAGTGGGCCATAGAAAGCCTATTTAATTTTTTTTTTGGTTTTATAAATTCTCCCTGAAAAAAAGGGAGATTAATATTGGCCTCTGGGCTTGTGTGCCAGTTGTGAGCGTGCCATCTGTGCCAGTCCTGAGCGTGCCATCTCTCTCACAAATAGTGGGCCATAGAAAGCCTATTTAATTTTTTTTTTGGTTTTATAAATTTTCCCTGAAAAAAGGGAGATTAATATTGGCCTCTGGGCTTGTGTGCCAGTTGTGAGCGTGCCATCTGTGCCAGTCCTGAGCGTGCCATCTCTCTCACAAATAGTGGGCCATAGAAAGCCTATTTAATTTTTTTTTTTGGTTTTATAAATTTTCCCTGAAAAAAGGGAGATTAATATTGGCCTCTGGGCTTGTGTGCCAGTTGTGAGCGTGCCATCTGTGCCAGTCCTGAGCGTGCCATCTCTCTCACAAATAGTGGGCCATAGAAAGCCTATTTAATTTTTTTTTTGGTTTTATCAATTTTCCCTGAAAAAAGGGAGATTAATATTGGCCTCTGGGCTTGTGTGCCAGTTGTGAGCGTGCCATCTGTGCCAGTCCTGAGCGTGCCATCTCTCTCACAAATAGTGGGCCATAGAAAGCCTATTTAAATATTTTTTTGGTTTTATAAATTCTCCCAGAAAAAAAGGGAGATTAATATTGGCCTCTGGGCTTCTGTGCCAGTCCTGAGCGTGCCATCTGTGCCAGTCCTGAGCGTCCCATCTCTCTCACAAATAGTGGGCCATAGAAAGCCTATTTTTTTTTTTTTTTTGGGTTTTAGAAATTCTCCCTGAAAAAAAAAGGGAGATTAATATTGCCCTTTGGGCTTGTGTGCCAGTACTAAGCGTGCCATCTCTCTCTCTCTCTCAGTCAGTGGGCCATAGAACGCCTATTTTTGGTTTTATTTGTTTTCTAAATTCTCCCTGAAAAAATCATTTTATTTTATTTGGTTTCTAAATTCTTCCTGATAAAATCATATTTTTTTTATTATTTTTTTTTCTAAAGTCTCCCTGAAAAAAAAAAAAAAAAAAACAACCAAAAAAAAACAGTGGGAGATTAATATTGGCCTTTCTGCTTGTGTGTCAGTCTTGACTCCTGGGTGTGCCATCTCTCTCTTTCTCTCTCTCTCTCTCTCTCCAATTGTGGTCCATAGAAAGCCTATATTTTTTTTTCCTTGATTTGGGTTCCAAAATCTACCAGAGAAAATAACTCCATCAATCATTGGTAGAAAAATATTGGCCTCTGGGCTTGTGTGCCACTCCTGACTCCTGTGTGCGTCATCTCTCAGTCAGTGGGCCATAGAACGCCTATTTTTGTTTTTATTTGTTTTATAAATTCTCCCTGAAAAAATCATTTTATTTTATTTGGTTTCTAAATTCTTCCTGATAAAATCATATTTTTTTTATTATTTTTTTTTCTAAAGTCTCCCTGAAAAAAAAAAAAAAAAACAAACAAAAAAAACAGTGGGAGATTAATATTGGCCTTTCTGCTTGTGTGCCAGTCTTGACTCCTGGGTGTGCCATCTCTCTCTCTCTCTCTCTCTCCAATTGTGGTCCATAGAAAGCCTATATTTTTTTTCCTTGATTTGGGTTCCAAAATCTACCAGAGAAAATAACTCCATCAATCATTGGTAGAAAAATATTGGCCTCTGGGCTTGTGTGCCACTCCTGATTCCTGTGTGCGTCATCTCTCACTCAGTGGCCCATAGAAAGCATATAGTTTGTTACATTTGTTTTCTAAATTCTCCCTGCAAAAATCTATTTTTTTTTTTTTTGGGGTTTCTAAAGTGTTCCTGAAAAAAATAAAAATAAAAAAAAAAATAATAGTGTGACATTAATATTAACATTTGTGCTTCAGTGACAGTCCTGCGTGTGGGGCATCTCTCTAATTTGCAGCCACCAAAAAAAGAGTGTGTAACATTGGGCCTGATTTTCGCTGTGGTCTCACCAACCTGTAAAGGGGTAGCTAAATCATACTGAAGTTATAGCTCACCGTGTAAGTTGTGTGACTGCAACAAATAACGTTAGTTTGGTTACGTTTTTAAAACAATGAGGAAGTCTAGTGGAAGAGGTCGTGGCCGGGGGCGTTCATTGTCAGCTGGTAATGAGGGTAGTGGTAGTGGTGGAGCATCAGGTGGTCGTGGGGAAAAAAATATTGCACCTAAGTCTGGAGCTGTGGAGCCAGGTTCGTCGTCCGGCTACACAAGGCCTCGAACGCTCCCTTTTCTGGGATTAGGAAAACCGCTTTTAAAGCCGGAGCAGCAAGAGCAAGTTTTGGCTTATCTTGCTGACTCAGCCTCTAGCTCTTTTGCCTCCTCTCGTGAAACTGGTAAAAGTAAAAGCAGCGCGTCGTTAGTGGATGTTCACGGTCAGGGACAAGTCACTTCCTTGTCCTCTTCAGCAAAAACAACAACAGAGAAGAATGCAGCAGGCGACACAACGAGTTACTCCATGGAGCTCTTTACACATACCGTCCCTGGCTTAGAAAGTGAAGCAGTTAACAGTCCATGCCCATTACAAGTTGAATCTGACATGGAGTGCACTGACGCACAGCCACAGCCAGACTACTATGCTGGTCCTTTGACTCAGACCACAACATTGCCCTCGCAGGGTGCTGATCAAGAATCAGACCCTGATGAGACTGTTGCCCCATCACGAACGCTATACCACCGAACGACACGGTGACACAGACGAAGTTGCGCAGGAGGTACAAGAAGAGTTATTAGATGACCCAGTTCTTGACCCCGATTGGCAGCCATTGGGGGAACAGGGTGCAGGCGGCAGCAGTTCTGAAGCAGAGGAGGAGGAGGGGCCGCAGCAGGCATCAACATCGCCACAGGTTCCATCTGCCGGGCCCGTATCTTGCCCAAAACGCGTGGCAAAGCCAAAACCTGGTGGAGGACAGCGTGGCCATCCGGTTAAAGCTCAGTCTGCAATGCCTGAAAAGGTATCCGATGCTTGAAAGAGTGCAGTCTGGCATTTTTTTAAACAACATCCAATTGATCAGCGCAAAGTCATCTGTCAAAAATGTTCTACTTCCTTAAGCAGAGGTCAGAATCTGAAAAGTCTCAATACTAGTTGCATGCATAGACATTTAACCACCATGCATTTGAAAGCTTGGACTAACTACCAAACGTCCCTTAAGGTTGTTGCACCCTCGGCCAATGAAGCTAGTCATCAACGCAACATCCCTTCCGGCAGTGTAGGACCACCATTTAGCGCACCACCTGCTGTATCTGTGCAGGTATCTTTGCCAGGCCAAAGCAGTCAGGGTCAGGGAATCACCAGTTTCGTAGTAGGAAACACTGCATCTAGGGCACCGGCGGCAACAATACCATCTCCCACCGTCTCTCAGTCTGCCATGTCCACCGGCACCCCCGCTAGTTCCACGATCTCCAGCTCTCCAGTCCAGCTCACCCTACATGAGACTATGGTTAGAAAAAGGAAATACTTAGCCTCGCATCCGCGTACACAGGGTTTGAACGCCCACATAGCTAGACTAATCTCGTTAGAGATGATGCCCTACCGGTTAGTTGAAAGCGAAGCTTTCAAAGACCTGATGGACTACGCTGTACCACGCTACGAGCTACCCAGTCGACACTTTTTTTCCAGAAAAGCCATCCCAGCCCTCCACCAGCATGTTAAAGAGCGCATCGTCCATGCACTCAGGCAATCTGTGAGCACAAAGGTGCACCTGACAACAGATGCATGGACCAGTAGGCATGGCCAGGGACGTTACGTGTCCATCACGGCACACTGGGTAAATGTGGTGGATTCAGGGTCCACAGGGGACAGCAAGTTTGGGACAGTTCTGCCTAGCCCACGGTCTAGTAAACAGTTGTCTGTAGCCGTTCGCACCCCCTCCTCCTCCTCCTCCTCCTCGTCCTCCTGCAGAAGCAAGAGCTCGTCCACAGACCGCAGTCGCACAAACACTCCATCCGCACCTGCCACTGTTGCACACCAGGTCTCCCATTATGGGGCAGCTACTGGCAAACGTCAGCAGGCTGTATTGGCTATGAAGTGTTTGGGCGACAATAGACACACCGCGGACGTTCTGTCCGAGTTCTTGCAGCAAGAAACGCAGTCGTGGCTGGGCACTGTAGATCTTGAGGCAGGCAAGGTAGTGAGTGATAACGGAAGGAATTTCATGGCTGCCATCTCCCTTTCCCAACTGAAACACATTCCTTGCCTGGCTCACACCTTAAACCTGGTGGTGCAGTGCTTCCTGAAAAGTTATCCGGGGTTATCCGACCTGCTCCTCAAAGTGCGTGGACTTTGCGCACATATCCGCCGTTCGCCTGTACACTCCAGCCGTATGCAGACCTATCAGCGTTCTTTGAACCTTCCCCAGCATCGCCTAATCATAGACGTTGCAACAAGGTGGAACTCAACACTGCACATGCTTCAGAGACTGTGCGAACAGAGGCGGGCTGTTATGTTTTTGTGGGAGGATACACATACACGGGCAGGCAGTAGGATGGCAGACATGGAGTTGTCAGGTGTGCAGTGGTCGAAGATTCAAGACATGTGTCAAGTCCTTCAGTGTTTTGAGGAATGCACACGGCTGGTTAGTGCAGACAACGCCATAATAAGCATGAGCATCCCCCTAATGCGTCTGCTGATGCAAAGTTTGACGCACATAAAGGATCAGGCGTCTGCACCAGAGGAAGAGGAAAGCCTTGATGACAGTCAGCGATTGTCTGGTCAGGGCAGTGTACATGACGAGGTACCGGGCGAAGAGGAGGTGGAGGATGAGGAGGATGATGGGGATGAGTATATTTTTAATGAGGAAGCTTTCCCGGGGGCACGGGAAATTGGTGGCGTGGCAAGGCCGGGTTCTGGTTTTTTGAGGGACACAAGTGACGTAGATTTGCCTGCAACTGCCCCTCAACCAAGCACAACCGCAGATTTGACAACGGGAACTTTGGCCCACATGGCGGATTATGCCTTGCGTATCCTCAAAAGGGACACACGCATTACAAAAATGATGAACGATGACGATTACTGGTTGGCCTGCCTCCTTGATCCTCGCTATAAAGGCAAATTGCAAAATATTATGCCACATGAGAACTTGGAACTAATATTAGCAACAAAACAATCAACTCTTGTTGACCGTTTGCTTCTGGCATTCCCTGCACACAGCGCCCGTGATCGTTCTCACACGAGCTCCAGGGGCCAGCAGACCAGAGGTGTTAGAGGGGCAGAAATCAGAAGTGGCGTTGGCCAGAGGGGTTTTCTGACCAGGTTGTGGAGTGATTTTTCTATGACCGCAGACAGGACAGGTACTGCAGCATCAATTCAAAGTGACAGGAGACAACATTTGTCCAGTATGGTTACAAACTATTTTTCATCCCTTATCGACGTTCTCCCTCAACCGTCATTCCCATTTGATTACTGGGCATCCAAATTAGACACCTGGCCAGAATTGGCAGAATATGCATTGCAGGAGCTTGCTTGCCCGGCAGCTAGTGTCCTATCAGAAAGAGTATTCAGTGCTGCAGGTTCAATACTAACAGAAAAAAGGACTCGTCTGGCTACCCAAAATGTAGATGATCTAACCTTCATTAAAATGAACCACAACTGGATTTCAAAATCTTTTGCCCCACCCTGCCCGGCTGACACCTAGCTTTCCTATGAAAAGGTCTTGCCTGTGGACTATTCTGAATGACTTTTCCAATCTCGTAATTTTCTTCACCTGATTGTCCAGCATACGACATGTTTCCACCTCACGAAATGGCCAAACTCCCCACACGGGGCCGTGCTATCGCCACTTTGCGCTTGGACCCTTGAGAGTGCTGTTTGTCTGAAGAGGTGGGTGTGGCCGCTTTTGGTCGACGGCACTGCCACTGGGTCCCTCATAGTACAATAAAGTGTCTCTGGCGGTGGTGGTGCGCACCCAACGTCAGACACACCGTTGTAATATGAGGGGCCCTGTGCCTGTACCGCCGGCCACAAGACAGTTCCCCCCCAGCTCAAACAGTGCTCTACCACTAGCAAAATTATCTCTCACAGCTTCACCAATGTGTAGTCTAGGCGCTGACATCCTTCAATGCCTGGCACTGACAATACCATTGTTTTGACATTTTTGTTATGTTAGGCCTTGGAAGCCTGTCTGCGGTCACTCCTTCCACTAGACTTCCACTGACCAGACCACTGCTGCCCGTGTACCCCTGGAACCAATTTAAAAGTGCCTACAGCCAGCCCAAGTTTGTTATGTTAGGCCTTCGAAGCCTGTCTGCGGTCACTCCTTCCACTAGACTTCCACTGACCAGACCACTGCTGCCCGTGTACCCCTGGAACCAATTTAAAAGTGCCTACAGCCAGCCCAAGTTTGTTATGTTAGGCCTTCGAAGCCTGTCTGCGGTCACTCCTTCCACTAGACTTCCACAGACCAGACCACTGCTGCCCGTGTACCCCTGGAACCAATTTAAAAGTGCCTACAGCCAGCCCAAGTTTGTTATGTTAGGCCTTCGAAGCCTGTCTGCGGTCACTCCTTCCACTAGACTTCCACTGACCAGACCACTGCTGCCCGTGTACCCCTGGAACCAATTTAAAAGTGCCTACAGCCAGCCCAAGTTTGTTATGTTAGGCCTTCGAAGCCTGTCTGCGGTCACTCCTTCCACTAGACTTCCACAGACCAGACCACTGCTGCCCGTGTACCCCTGGAACCAATTTAAAAGTGCCTACAGCCAGCCCAAGTTTGTTATGTTAGGCCTTGGAAGCCTGTCTGCGGTCACTCCTTCCACTAGACTTCCACTGACCAGACCACTGCTGCCCGTGTACCCCTGGAACCAATTTAAAAGTGCCTACAGCCAGCCCAAGTTTGTTATGTTAGGCCTTGGAAGCCTGTCTGCGGTCACTCCTTCCACTAGACTTCCACTGACCAGACCACTGCTGCCCGTGTACCCCTGGAACCAATTTAAAAGTGCCTACAGCCAGCCCAAGTTTGTTATGTTAGGCCTTCGAAGCCTGTCTGCGGTCACTCCTTCCACTAGACTTCCACAGACCAGACCACTGCTGCCCGTGTACCTCTGGAACCAATTTAAAAGTGCCTACAGCCAGCCCAAGTTTGTTATGTTAGGCCTTGGAAGCCTGTCTGCGGTCACTCCTTCCACTAGACTTCCACTGACCAGACCACTGCTGCCCGTGTACCCCTGGAACCAATTTAAAAGTGCCTACAGCCAGCCCAAGTTTGTTATGTTAGGCCTTGGAAGCCTGTCTGCGGTCACTCCTTCCACTAGACTTCCACTGACCATACACTGCTGCCCATGTACCCCTGGAACAAATTTAAAAGTGCCTACAGCCAGCCCAAGTTTGTTATGTTAGGCCTTCGAAGCCTGTCTGCGTCCCGTTCTTTCAACTACAACTACACTGACCAGGCCACTGATGGCCGTGTTCCCCTGGAACCAATTTTAACTTGCCTACAGCCAGCCCAATGTTAGGCCTTTGATGCCTGTCTGCCGTCACTCCTTTCACTAGGCCTCCACTGACCTGTCTATTGCTGCCCGTGTACCCCTTGAACCAACATCATTAAATATAAAAAAAATTAATTTGATTATAAAAAATAAGATCGTGTTGAGATCTCAAATGCAGACATTTTAACAATCAAAACAAACACACAACAAATATCTGGAACTGTACTACAAAGGTCCAACAGCTACAATTTCTTTCTCCTGCAAGAAGTTAACTGAAAGTTTTTTGGAGTTGTTAACACAGATATGGCATCCACCGAGTGTTGTCCTGTCGCGTCTCCTTTAAATTATTTCCAATAAGATGTTAAACTATTAATTTAATAAAATCAATAATTAAAAAAATAATTGAGTAAGTCAAAAGCACATTGCAAATAAACATTAATTACAAATCAAGAAGCATGGCGCGTCCGAGGGTGAGTAGATACCGAATAAGAATATAATCACCCTCGGACGCGCAATGCTTATTTAAAACAGCCTTCCTTCCTAAGAATCAGCCCTTCCGTGGTGTAGAGAGAGGTTGTGTTACACTCCAAGGTGTTCCCCAGGTTGCCTTTCCTGAGCTTCGATCTTCCGGCTCTCGTTTAGTAGCTGTTGGAAACTACGCTGCATTAGGCCTACTAATTGTGTATGGGTGAAACAGTGGCGCATCTGCGGTCCCTCCTTCCACTAGGCCTCCACTGACCTGTCTACTGCGGCCCGTGTACCCCTTGAACCAACCTAATAAAATATTTAAAAAATTAATTTGATTATAAAAAATAAGATCGTGTTGAGATCTCAAATGCAGACATTTTAACAATCAAAACAATCACACAACAAATATCTGGAACTGTACTACAAAGGTCCAACAGCTACAATTTCTTTCTCCTGCAAGAAGTTAACTGAAAGTTTTTTGGAGTTGTTAACACAGATATGGCATCCACCGAGTGTTGTCCTGTCGCGTCTCCTTTAAATTATTTCCAATAAGATGTTAAACTATTAATTTAATAAAATCAATAATTAAAAAAATAATTGAGTAAGTCAAAAGCACATTGCAAATAAACATTAATTACAAATCAAGAAGCATGGCGCGTCCGAGGGTGAGTAGATACCGAATAAGAATATAATCACCCTCGGACGCGCAATGCTTATTTACAACAGCCTTCCTTCCTAAGAATCAGCCCTTTCGTGGTGTAGAGAGAGGTTGTGTTACACTCCAAGGTGTTCCCCGGGTTGCCTTTCATGAGCTTCGATCTTCCGGCTCTCGTTTAGTAGTTGGTGGAAACTACGCTGCATTAGGCCTACAAATTTGGTATGGGGTGTAGAGACAGGTTGTGTTACACTCCAAGGTTTTCACCAGGTTGCCTTTCCTGAGCTTCGATCTTCATGCTCTCGTTTAGTAGTTGTAGAAAAGTACGCTGCATTAGGCCTACAAAATGGGTATGGGGTGGAGAGAGATGGTGTGTTACACTCCAAGGTGTTCCCCAGGTTGCCTTTCCTGAGCATCGATCTTCATGCTCTCGTTTAGTAGGTGTCGGAAAGTAGGCTGCATTAGGCCTAAAAAATGGGGAATGGGGTGGAGAGAGATGGTGTGTTACACTCCAAGGTGTTCCCCAGGTTTCCTTGCCATTGCTTCGGTCTTCCGACTCTCGTTTAGTAGTTGTAGAAAAGTACACTGCATTAGGCCTAAAAAATGGGTATGGGGTGGAGAGAGATGGTGTGTTACACTCCAAGGTGTTCCCCAGGTTGCCTTTCCTGAGCTTCGATCTTCATGCTCTCGTTTAGTAGGTGTCGGAAAGTAGGCTGCATTAGGCCTACAAATTGGGTATGGGGTGGAGAGAGATGGTGTGTTACACTCCAAGGTGTTCCCCAGGTTGCCTTTCCTGAGCTTCGATCTTCATGCTCTCGTTTAGTAGGTGTCGGAAAGTAGGCTGCATTAGGCCTACAAATTGGGTATGGGGTGGAGAGAGATGGTGTGTTACACTCCAAGGTGTTCCCCAGGTTTCCTTGCCATTGCTTCGGTCTTCCGACTCTCGTTTAGTAGTTGTAGAAAAGTACACAGCATTAGGCCTACAAAATGGGTATGGGGTGGAGAGAGATGGTGTGTTACACTCCAAGGTGTTCCCCAGGTTGCCTTTCCTGAGCTTCGATCTTCATGCTCTCTTTTAGTAGGTGTCGGAAAGTAGGCTGCATTAGGCGTAAAAAATGGGGAATGGGGTGGAGAGAGATGGTGTGTTACACTCCAAGGTGTTCCCCAGGTTGCCTTTCCTGAGCTTCTATCTTCAGGCTCTCATTAAATTGTGGTTAAATGGAACAACTGCATTTGGCGTACTAGTTGGTTTGGGGCCTACTATCGGTGTCTGCCACTCCTTGCTGTTCTCCTGGTTTCCTGTCCTGAAATTCCATTTTCAGCCTCTCGTTAAGTAGTTGTTAATGTTAGCCTGCATTTGGCCTACTAGTTGGGTTGGGGCCTACTATCGGTGTCTGCCACTCCTTGCTGTTCTCCTCCACTGAACAAAGCTGTGCCGCCTGTTTACTACGGTTGCCAATTTTGAACTGCATTTCGACTACTTACTGATTTGGCCCTACTCTCTGTGTCAGCCTCTCATTCCAGTTGTCCTCCACTGCAATGCCCCCTGGTTATTCCTGTGTTACCAATTTTGAACTGCATTTAGCCCACTTTCTTCTTTGGGCCTATATCTGTGTTTCCACTTCATCGTGCCCATTGCCCAGCCAGTGATAGATGAGTCTGCTGGTACATTGACCCATAACGCAACATTCCCCGTGCACGCTACACAACAACATTGTGACCCTGCTGAAAGTCAGGTTGCTCTTCCCGCATACCATACCACCTTACACGGGGACAAAGAGGAAGGTGCAGATGAAAGTGCAGGTTCCTTCATCAGGTGGGGGGAGGAATACTAGTTGGCGACGTCACTGGCACAGGGCCTCTCATAGTACGCAAAAGTGTTGCTGCCGGTGGGAGGCGCCCCCGCCGTGCAAACACACCGCTGTACTTTGAGGGGCCCTGTGCCAGTGCCAATGCCAACGAGTGGGCCCCCCCTGCTTGCTCAGGTTCACAGCACTTGCAAAGTTGAAATACTTACCTCTCCCTGCTCCACTGCCGTGACGTGGTCCAGATTTCCTGGGCCCACTAATTACTTGAACCAGCCCTACCCCCCACAACTTTAGCCAAATGACCCCCAATTTCAAATGCCTTCCAATTATTATAAGGTAAATTACGCTTGACAAGCTTCATTAAGAAGAATGGATGGTTTTGACATTAAAATGGGTACTCTAGGTGTTTTCCTGGCCCCCACTCACTGCCGACTATGCTGCCCCATTGACTTGCATTGGGTTTCGTGTTTCGGTCGATCCCGACTTTACGTCATAATCGGCCGATTTCACTCGACCCGACTTTGGACATAGTCGGGTTTCGCAAAACCCGGCTCGACTCTAAAAAGGTCAAGGTCGCTCAACTCTACAAGCGAGCTCCTGTAATGCATATTCTGCCAATTCAGGCCAGGTGTCAATTTTAGATGCCCAGTAATCAAAGGGGAATGACCTGTGAGGGAGAACATCGATAAGGGAGGAAAAGTAGATCGTAACCATACTGGACAAATGCTGTCTCCTGTCACTTTGAATCGATGCAGCAGTACCTGTCGTGTCTGTGGTCATTGCGAAATCACTCCACAACCTGGTCATAAAACCCATCTGTCCAACGCCACTTCGGATTTGTGCACCTCTAGCACCTCTGCCATGTTTCCCCCCTACGTGAGGGGGGGTGAGACCCATCACCGCCGCTGTGTGCTGGGAATGCCTGAACCAAACGGTCTACAAGAGTTGCTTGTTTGGTAGCCAATATTTGCTCATGGTTCTCATGTGGCATGATATTTTGTAATTTCCCTTTATATCGTGGATCCAGGAGGCAGGCCAACCAGTAATCGTCATCGGTTATCATTTTTATAATGCGGGGGTCCCTTTTTAGGATACGCAAGGCATAATCAGCCATGTGGGCCAATGTTCCAGGTGTCCATTCACTGCTTGTGCTGGGTTGAGGAGCACTTTCTTGCAAATCAACATCACTTGTCTCCCGCAAGAACTCTGTACCTGACCTTGCAACAACACCAGTTTCTATTGCCCCCTGAGAAGCATCCTCCTCCCATAAATATTCATCCCCATCATCCTCCTCCTCTTCGTCCACCATCTCGTCCAGGAGAGTTCCCCGAGCAGACAATGGCAGACTGTGATCAAAGCTTCCCTCCTCGGCCGCAGACGCCTGCTCCTTAATGTGCGTCAAACTTTGCATCAGCAGACGCATTAGTGGGATGCTCATGCTTATGATGGCGTTGTCTGCACTTACCATTAATGTGCATTCCTCAAAACACTGAAGGACTTAACAGAGGTCTTGTAGCTTCGACCACTGCACACCTGACAACTCCATGTCTGCCATCCAACTGCCTGCCCGTGTATGTGTATCCTCCCACAAATACATTACAGCACGCCTCTGTTCGCACAGCCTCTGAAGCATGTGCAGTGTGGAATTCCACCTTGTTGCAACGTCGATTATTAGGCGGTGTTGGGGAAGCTTCAGCGATCGCTGATGGTTCAGCAAACGGCTGGAGTGTACAGGCGACCGGCGGATGTGCGAGCAAAGTCTTTGCACCTTCAGGAGCAGGGCTAGTAACCCCGGATAATTTTTCAGGAAGCACCGCACCACCAGGTTCAAGGTGTGAGCCAGGCAAAGTATGTGTTTCAGTTCTGAAAGGGCTATGGCAGCCATAAAATTCCTTCTGTTATCACTGACTACCTTGCCTGTCTCAAGATGTACACTGCCCAGCCATGACTGAGTTTCTTGCTGCAAGTACTCGGCCAGTACTTCCGCGGTGTGTCTATTGTCGCCCAAACACTTAATTTCCAAGACAGCCTGCTGATGCTTACTACTAGCTGTTCCATAATCTGACACCTCGTGTGCAACACTGGCAGCTGCGGATGGAGTGGTCAGGCGACTGCACTCTTTGGACGAGCTTTCGCTTCTGGAGAAGGAGGAGGGGTGTCGAATGCCTACTGCCAACTGTTTCCTAGACCGTGGGCTAGGCAGAACTGTCCCACTATGGCTGTCCCCTGTGGACCCTGCATCCACCACATTAACCCAGTGTGCCGTGATGGACACGTAACGTCCCTGGCCATGCCTACTGGTCCATGCATCTGTTGTGAGGTGCACCTTTCCACTGACCCGATTGCCTGAGTGCATGGACAATGCGGTCTTTGACATGCTGGTGGAGGGCTGGGATGGCTTTTCTCGCAAAGAAGTGTCGACTGGGTAGGTCATAGCGTGGTACTGCATAGGCCATCAGGGCTTTGAAACCTTCGCTTTCAACCAACCGGTAGGGCATCATCTCTAACTAGATTAATCTAGCAATGTGGGTGTTCAAACCCTGTGTACGCGGATGAGAGGATGAGTACTTCCTTTTCCTAATGAGTCTCTTGTAGGGTGAGCTGGACTGGAGAGCTGCATATGGTGGAACTAGCGGGGGTGGTGGTGGACATGGAAGATTGAGAGAGGTTTGGTGATGGTATTCTTGATGTTGGCCTACATACAGTGTTTCCTACCAAGAACCTTGTGATTCCTTGACTGCTTTGGCCTTGCAACGATACCTCCACATTTGCTGTTGGTGGTGTCCTAACCGGTGGGCTTACAGTGAGGGAAGCAATGTAGCGTTGCTGACTACCTTCATTCTGAGTGGGTGAACCAAGTGCATGCTGGTTAAATGTCTACACATGCACGTTGTATTTAAATTTTGGAGATTCTTCCCTCTGCTAAAGGTCTTTGAGCATTTCTTACAGATAACTTTGCACTGATCATTCGGATCTTGGTTAAAAAATTCCCACACTGCACTCTTCCTACTATCGAATACCTTTTCAGGCATTGCACGCTGTTCTCCTTTCACCAGATGGCCACGCTGTCCTAAAACTGTTTTTGGTTTTGTCAAACGTTTTTGGCCAGATACAGGCCTGCTAGATGAAAGCTGTTGCGATGTAGATGCCTGCTGTGGATCATCCTCCTCCGCTTCAGAGCTACTGCCAGCGGCACCCTGTTCCCCCAATGGCTGCCAATCTGGGTCAACAACTGGGTTATCTATCACCTCCTCTTCAATGTCATGTGCCCCTTCCTCTGTGTCTCCGTGTAAGGTGCTATAGCGTTCGTGATGGGGCACCATAGTCTCATCAGGGTCAGATTCTGGCTCAGTACACTGCGAGGGCAATGTAGTGATCTGAGTCAATGGAATATCTAATAATCCAGCTGTGGCTGTGCATCTTTGCACTCCATGTTCGATTCATCTTGTGATGGGCTGTTAACAATTTCCCTTTCTAATCCAGGCACGGTATGTGTAAAGAGCTCCATGGAGTAAACTGTAGTGTCGCCTGCCGCATCCTTTACTTTTGGTTTGGGTGAAGGACACACGGAAGCGACTTGTTCCTGACCGGGAGCATCCACTGACGACTCGCTGCTTTTATATTTCGAACTTTCTGAAGAGGAGGCGAAAGAGCTAGAGGCTGAGTCAGCAAGGAAAGCCAAAACTTTTTCCTGCTGCTCCGGCTTTTAAAGCGGTTTTCCTACTCCCAGATAAGGGAGCCTTCGAGGCCTTGTGTAGCCAGACAATGACGCTGGCTCAACCCCTCCAGCTTTAGGTGCTATTTTTCTTTTCCCACTACCACCAGATGCTCCACCACCATCAGTACCAGCTGGCAACGACCGCCCTTGGCCTCTTCCACCAGACGTCCTCGTTTTTTGGGAAAAACTAACCAAAATAACAACTGTTATATGGTACAAGGTAGAAAGTGTATATAAACTTGTTGGCAATTTAAATCTCCTCCCTTTTTTGGGGGGGAGACTGCAGCAAAAAACAGGCCCAGTGTATACACTACACAATGTAAGTGGCAGAACGTGGCTGGAAGATGTTCGACAAACTAACAGAACTTTGACGTAGATCCACTTAGTGCCAATTTCAATCTCCCTTTTTTTGGGGGGAGACTGCAACAAAACTCAGGCCCAGTGTATTACACTACACAATGTAAGTGGCAGAATGTGGCTGGAAGATATATAAAAAAAATACGAGGACTGTAGTACAATTTCAATCTCCCTACAATGATCTCAGGACACGTATAGCAGCAATAAAAAGGACTGCTGCACACAAAAGTGTGGACAAAGAAACAAGAGAACTGTGCATAAAGGAGCAACAGGATTTTTGCTTTTAAAAAAGCAGTTGGTTTGCACAGCGGCGTACAAACAGCAATGCAGCTTTCAGGGAGCCTCATAGGGCAGCCTAATAAGCTACAGAACTGATGCACAAAAAAAAACTCCACTGTCCCTGAAAAGAAAAGGTGGTGTTGGACAGTGGAAATCGCTACAGCGCAAGCAGTTTCGGGGTTAATCTTCCCTCCCTAACTATATCCCTTCTTCTGATGAAGCAACCTCTCCCTATGCTAAGATCGGCAGAACTAAGATGGCAGTTGGCGTGCACGCCCCTGTGACGCCGCAGAAAGCAAGCCAATCACTGTCATGCCCTTCTCTAAGATAGTGGGATCAAGACCTATGTCATCACGCTGCCCACACTCTGCGTCCTCCTTCATTGGATGAGAAATGGCGCTGAAAGCGTCATACGAAACACGACTTTGGTGCGAAGATCGCCGACCTCATGGCCGATCCCACACTAGGGTCGGGTTTCGAAACCCGACTTTGCCGAAAGTCATCGACTTTTGAAAATGTCCGATCCGTTTCGCTCAACCCTAGTGGTAATATTGATGTTGGTCAATCGATGGTGGAGTTATTCAGTTACACAGAACTCAACTTTGAGAGGACTAGAAAAGCTGCACCAGATAAACCACTGACTTTAGAAAAACTGTAAAGGTTTCATTAAGTACACACTACTGCAATCAGGGGCTGTGTCCCTATTTTATGCTGCTCTTATATTTTTCAGTACAAACCTGGTGACACATAGCCTTTTATTGGTTAACTAGATGGTGGCCCGATTCTAACGCTTTGGGTATTCTAGAATATGCATGTCCAAGTAGTATATTGCACAGCCCACGTAGTATATTGCACAGCCCACGTAGTATATTGCCCAGTGACATCGTATATTGCGCAGCCATGTAGTATATTGCCTAGTTACGTAGTATATTGCCCAGTGACGTAGTATATTGCCCAGTGACGTAGTATATTGCCCAGTGACGTAGTATATTGCGCAGCCACGTAGTATATTGCGCAGCCACGTAGTATATTGCCCAGTGACGTAGTATATTGCACAGCCTCATAGTATATTGCACAGCGACGGAGTATACAGCACAGAGCCACGTAGTATATTGGCCAGTCACGTAGTATATCGCCCAGCTACGTAGTACTTACCTTTCCGAGGGCCCGTTGTAGTCCACGGCAGCTTCCGGTCCCAGGGTTGGTATGAGTGCAGGACCTGTGATGACGTCGCAGTCACATGACTGTGATGTCATGGCAGGTCTTTCTAGCGCAGGGCCTGTGATGACGTCACGGTCACATAACCATGACGTCATGGCAGGTCCTTCTCGCGCAGGCGCGCAGGGCCTGTGATGACGTTGCGGTCACATGACCGTGACGTCATGGCAGGTCCTTCTCCCATACCATCTTTGCCACCGGAATCTGCAACGGAATATGGCGGCTGGCGCGAGCGGCTCAGCGGACTACAGAGGGTGAGTATAGCAGGTTTTTTTTTTTTAAATTATTTTTACCATTACATTTTTTACTATTGATGCCGCATAGGCAGCGTCAATAGTAAAAAGTTGGGGACACACAGGGTTAATAGCGGCAGTAACGGAGTGCTTTACCCGCGGCATAACGCGGTCCGTTACCGCCTGCATTAACCCTGTGGTAGTGGTGACCGGAGGGGAGTATGCGGGCGACAGGCACTGACTGCGGGGAGTAAGAAGTGGCCACTTTCTTCCGGACTGTGCCCGTCGCTGATTGGTCGCGGCAGCCATGACAGGCAGCTGGTGAGACCAATCAGCGAATGAATAACCGTGACAGAAAGACACAGACAGAAGGACAGACGGAAGTGACCCTTAGACATTTATATTGGTTAATATTGAAGAGAATAGACATGAAAATTAGTATGAAAAAATGCATGTATATTTGGATCTATTCAAATTATTAGCACAAATTGGTGTTTATTAGTGATGAGCGAATATACTCGTTACTCGAGATTTCTCAAGCATGCTCAGGGGTCCTCCGAGTATTTTTTTTTAGTGCTCGGAGTTTGTTTTTAGCACCGCAGCTGAATGATTTACATCTGATAGCCAGCATAAGTACATGTGGGGGTTGCCTGGTTGCTAGGGAATCCCCACATGTACTTATGCTGGCTAACAGATGTAAATCATTCAGCTGCGGCAAGAAAAACTAAATCTCCAAGCACTAAAAAATACTCACAGGACACCCGAGCATGCTCCGAGAAATCTCGAGTAATGAGTAATTCGCTCATCACTAGTATTTATGAAATATAGAATTTAAAGTGAACCTGTCACCAGTTTTGGCCTATATGAGATGCGGCCATCACCTTTTAGGGCTGATATACAGCATTCTATAATGCTGTATTTAAGCCCCCAATCCGACCTGTAAGAGAAGAAAAATAACTTTTATTATTCTCACCTGTGTGGTGGTCCGGTCCGATGGGCGTAGATGGTCTTGATCCGGTGCCTCCCTTCTTCTTGCGATGCCGCCCTCCTGCTTGCTTTGTGTGGATGGTGTGTCTCCTCAGCACCACGCTCCTGTCCATGCATAGTTCTCTGCCCTGTTGGGGGCAGAGCAAAGTACTGCAGTGCTCAGGTGCTGAGAAAGGTCAAAAAGGCCTGGTGCATGCGCATGCAGTACTTTGCTCTGCACTCGACAGGGCAGAGAAGTATGCCTGCGCAGGAGCGCTGTGCCGAGGAGGCTGTGTGAATGACGAAGGGATGTGTCATCCACATGAAGTAAGCAGAAGGACGGGGATTGTAAGAAGATGGGAGGCAACGGACCAAGACCAGAGACACCCATCGGACCGGACTGCCCCCCAGGTGAGTATAATGAGTTTCTTTTCTTACAGGTCGGTTTGGGAGCAGATATACAGCATTATAGAATGCTGTATATCAGCCCTGAAAGGTGATGGCCGTATCTCTTACCGGCCAAACCTGGTGACAGGTTCACTTTAACAATCTCCTAATTCATCCAATGTGTGGTCTTCTGCAATGTTTATGTGACCGTGCATTACACTGAAATGTGTGGCTTACGCTCAGTTCCTTTACTCTCCCTCTCTTCTGTCAGTCATTTTTAATGAGTTCTGGGACCTGCAGTAACCAGCTCTCCCTCTCATATCCCTTTCTCTCCTGAAATTACTGGACTTACATTGCATTTTAATAAGGAAGGTGAGTGGAGCTCTGCTCTGCTGTTCATTTTAATTTGCAAGTGTATTACTTATTGGGAATAAATTCTTTAGATTCATATACTGTTATTGACAACAGGATTTGATTTTTTTTAACAGCTGTTTTCAAATCATTTTATAAAAAAACCTCTGTGCTGGGAGCAGGTATACTCTGTGTGAATGTGGAACATGTTACTTTTACAGGTAGGGGCCATGCACTCTCAAGGTATTGACTGTTATGTGCTAGAGGGTCTGCCCTCTCCTGTTGTTCTAGAAAGGCCGTACTGGGTCCCCAGCCATAAGGGGAGGCCGACATGACAGGGTGACATGGGAAGATAGGGAGATGACAGGGCTATGGGGTTTTTAGGTTTTTTCCTTAATGGGGTTAATATTACACGCTGGGAGGGGTAATAGGTTCAGTTATAGAACAAGGAGGGGTTGGAAGAGGAGTTACGGAGGGGACATTGTAAGAAGGGGCAGACATCTTAGTAGAGCAACCATTTTGAGTACTCACCTTTGTGACAAGGAGCTGTGAGATACTTGTGGGATGGAGTTTGAGGCCCTGCTGCAGCGTTTGTGGGATGCAGCAGGGACACAATGTGCAGGATGGTTGCAGGCTTCAATCAACAACCTGCTACAGGGGCCGGTGGCTGGAGCATCCCAGGCTCTTCTAGACGGGCGCTAACCGCAGAGGTCTAGGCCTCCGGGGCACGTAAGCCCTGATGTCACCCCCGGGTCCGGCGCTGAATTAGGAGTCCCTCCGGGGACCCTGCGGTTGGAAACGCAGGCACTGGTCCAGTGGCCTTGCGTCACACTGCTGGGAGGAATCCTGCTGAGCAGCGGGGCCTGCAACAGGGAGAGGAGTCGGCCTCCCCCTCATCTTCAGCAAGACAGAGTAGGAGGCTGAGAACCGGAGCAGCGGGCTCTGGCACTGGAACTGGGCCCGCTCAGCAGAGGAAATCACGGGAATATAGGAGACGGGGGCCACATGTAGCAGCTCCTCAGTGTCGGGAGTGTCGCGGGTGGCAGTCGGCCGGCCCGGGAAGCAGCTCGCTGCCAGTTGCATCGCAAGGTGTCACCACTCAGCACGGTGAGACACCGGGGATGAGAACAACGCAGGTCCCTTTCGAGGGACACAGGCAGCAGCCAGTTGCCTAGGTTGCCAGGACAGATGAGAGGCATCAGGAAACGGCTGGAGCGGCCTTACACGGGCATCTACAGGATGGCTCAGCACCCTGTGCATCAACAGCGTTGGCTCCATGGGTCCCTGCACAGATGGCTGTAATCGCTTTGCGGGAAGAGCTTGCGAAGGCAGGCAGTTCAAGGAAGATGATGCTGCATGATTTACAATCCTTATTAGGCAAATTGAATTTTGCCTGCAGGATTATGCCGATGGGGTTGTGTCTTTTGTAGGCATTTATCTTTGACGATGGTTGGGGTGCAGTCCCCTGTACATTTCATTAGATTGAAAAAGAGTTAAAGGAGGATTTGAATATGTGGGCGAATTCCCTTGAAGGTTACAACGGCAGGTCTTTGTGGACAAAATCGGCGGTTGATGTGGAAACACTGGGTTTCGTTGTAAGGGTTGACGAAAGGCGCAGCTTTGTTTTGTTTTTTCAAGGGAGCTGGATGGTGGCAGAATGGCCTCGAGTTTGGTTTGAACATGGTTTAATGGCGAATCGGATTTTGCATCATATATTTCCTACAGTGGTGGCATTGTCTTTATGGGGGGAGAAGGTTAGAGACAAAAAGATTTGCTTTCCATGTGAATACACGGAAGTGGTGACAACCTTAAATACTTTATCGGCTCCGTCGTCAGCGTTAGTGAAAGTGCTGCAACACTTGGTCTTTTTAGGTTTGAAATTTAATCCGTGGATTGTGTCTGAGGTGAAGTTAACATCGTTTGATCTTATTGCTGACGCTCTTTTTTGATTACAGTGGGAGCGATAGCAGGAATTGGCACCACGAGCAGAGGCATCAGGCCTGGAGTGTACAGCGAAGTTGTGGAACCTGCCCTGCGGGCTGTGAGGAATTCTTTCTCCAGATCACTGTCTCATGGATCACGGCTGCAATATGGTCAGGCTTGGAGTTTGTGGGAAACGTGGAGGGCTTCCTTAAGTGATGGAATGGAGGATGAGTTTTTAGTCTATTGTTGGTGTTAGGACATTATTGGGAGTTACGTAGGTTGGTCGGTTGCAAAGATGAATAAGTTTTCAGTGGGCTTGTCTTTTTGCTTCAAAGTCAGAGGTCTTAGGCTATGTTCACACCTTGCGTCGGGTCCCTGCGGGTTCTCCCGCAGCGGATTTGATAAATCTGCAGGGCAAAACAACTGCGGTTCTCCCTGCAGATTTATCGCGGTTTGTTCCGCGTTTTCCGCTGCGGGTTTCCGCCTATACTATTGATGCTGCATATGCATCAATATGCAGCATCAATAGTAATGTTAAAAATAATAAAAATTGGTTATACTCACCCTCTGACGTCCCGATCCCTCGGCGCTGCACCCGGCGGTCCGGTTCCAGAGATGCTGTGCGAGAAGGACCCTTCGTGACGTCACGGTCATGTGACCGCGACGTCACCGCATGTCCTGGGCGCACAGCAACTCTGACCGGACAGCCGCGTGCAGCGCCCAGGAGCTCCGGACATCAGAGGGTGAGTATAACCAGATTTTTTATTTTTTAACCCCAAATATGGTTCCCAGGGCCTGGAGGAGAGTCTTCTCTCCTCCACCCCGGGTACCACCCGCACATTATCCGCTTACTTCCCGCAACGTGGGCACAGCCCCATGCGGGAAGTAAGCGGTTCAATGTATTCCTATGGGTGCAGAATCGCAGCGATTCTGCACAAAGAAGTGACATGCTGCGGGTTGTAAACCGCTGCGTTCCCGCGCGGTTTTTCCCGCAGCATGTGCACAGCGGTTTGCGGTTTCCATAGGGTTTACATGTTACTGTAAACGCTATGGAAACTGCTGCGGACCCGCAGCATCAAAATCGCGGCGGTTCCGCGGTAAAAACCGCTAAGTGTGAATATAGCCTTAAAGATGAAACAAAATCATTCTTGGTACGTCAATTGGTAAGGGGTTGGAAAAAAGGGAGGAAGGCAGTTGATGGTAGACGTCGCGTGTCTTTTGAGGTATTGTTGACTATTGGGGGGCAGCTGCCAGGGGGGTGTTTTTCCGATTGGGAATTTGATTTATTTAAAGCAGCTTTTACATTGGCCTTTTCCGGAGCTTTTCGGCTGGGAGAACTGATTAGCCCCTCCAGGTGCAAGAAGGGCAGTTTAAGAGAGGATGTGTGTTGTGAATTCTGTGGCTGAATTCACTCCTGTGGTCACAAGTGGTACTGCAGCTTCTGAGCTTCCTCCCTCCGGTGTTCTGGTGAGCTCGTTGGCTGCTTTGTTATTTAACTCCACCTGATTCTGTCTTCCTTGCTCCTTGTCAATGTTCCAGTGTTGGACCTGAGCTTCTGGATCTTTCCTGTGGCCTGCTGCTCTGCTTAGATAAGTGCTTCTTTGTTTTTTTTGCTACTTTTTCTGTCCAGCTTGTCTATTCGTTTTTGCTGGAAGCTCTGAGACGCAAAGGGTGCACCGCCGTGCCGTTAGTTCGGCACGGTGGGTCTTTTTGCCCCCTTTGCGTGGTTTTTTGCTTTAGGGTTTTTTGTAGACTGCAAAGTTCTCTTTGCTATCCTCGCTCTGTCTAGAATATCGGGCCTCACTTTGCTGAATCTATTTCATCCCTACGTTTGTCTTTTCATCTTGCTAACAGTCATTATATGTGGGGGGCTGCCTTTTCCTTTGGGGTATTTCTCTGAGGCAAGTCAGGCTTGTTTTTCTATCTTCAGGCTAGTCAGCTCCTCAGGCTGTGCCGAGTTGCATAGGTAGTGACAGGCGCAATCCACAGCTGCCTTTAGTTGTGTTTAGGATAGGTTCAGGTATTGCGGTCTACAGAGATTCCACGTCTCAGAGCTCGTTCTATTGTTTTTGGGTTATTGTCAGATCACTGTATGTGCTCTGATTGCTGGCACACTGTGTCACTGGATTGCCTTCATAACAGATGTACATGTTTACGAAGATAGGATGGTGGCATTCATTTGTTCTTCTAAGATGGATGTGTTTGGGAAGGGTTGTAAAGTGGTACCTTTTCGGCTGGAGGTCTCTCCGTTATGCCCGGTTAACTTTTATGAGCAGGGGTGGAACTTTGAATGAACCGTTATTGGTTCACACAGATGGCTCTTTCTTGTTGCATTTTCAGTTCATCACAGTATTTAGACATTGTTTGGAGGCAGGGGGCATTTCGGCGAAAGATTACAATGGAAGTTCTTTCCGGATTGGGGCAGCGATGGAAGCAGCCAGATTGGGTTTGGGGGATGAGATGGTGAAGAGTATTGGGCGTTGGGAATCGGCAAGGTTTCGGTGGTACATTCGTGCCGATTTGTTGTAATATTATTAGCCTGGATTAAGTAGTTGGTTTTGATTAAAATAAATAGGTGTTGTGTTTTCCTTTTCTTTTATTTCAGAGGATGGTCGGAGACTCGTTTGGATAATGGGGCACTTGTTCGTGTTCTGTGCTGCGTTGAGGGCAGCAGTCCGCCTAGATGGGCGGCAGCTAGGCTTTTTGTGGGAGTCGGTAACTATATGTTGGATTGGTAAAAGGGGTATGGTCTGGAAGCAATGGTTACCCAAATGTCATCGCTTTGTTCGCTTGGACCGCGCGCCGGTGGTTATTTAACTGGGGGAATGACTTGGGTAAAAGGCCTTGCGGAGAATTTTGGAGAACGGATGGTGTTCATTTAAATGCAGTCGGCATGGATATGTGGTGTCTGGCTATTCGTGACGGCGTAGAAACTGGCATTAAAGTATGGGGAGACATAAATGTTTAAGGTGTCAGAACATTTGTGTTGGTGGCAGGGGAGGGTCCTCGAAGTTGGTGGAATGTGGAAATGGCAGATTGGTGGTGGGGGGGATCTTGAAAGGTCCTGGACTCCCCCTGGGGGAATTTAATTGGACGGGGTTTGTTTGGATAATCTCGTGGAGGAGATACCTATGGGACTCATGGACGGGTCTTTTGGTTTGGCCAGGTTAGTCATTATCTGCCTCTGAGCTGGTGCATAGCGGATGGGGGTAAAACTTAACCAGAGGGGCCTCCTCGGGAGGTTATTGTTTTGATATGTTTTGTATTAAATGTTACTAAAGGCTGCTGTGGCCATTTAAATCCAATATGTCTAATGTGTTAGGGGGATTTTGTTTAATGTTAGGGGATTGGACCTTTTAGTGCTTCATTAAAAAGTGGAGAATCACGGGGTCGTTAGTGAAGCTCACCTAAGTCACGTATACCCTTATGTCAAGAAAGGCTGTACTGAACCCCTGGCCATAAGGGGAGGCCGACATGACAGGGTGACGTGGGAAGATAGGGAGCTGACAGGGCTATGGGATTTTTATTTTTTTCCCTAATGGAGTTAATATTAAATGCTGGGAGGGTAATGGGTTCAGTTATAGAAGAAGGAAAGGTTGGAGGAGTTGTTACGGGGGGGGGACATTGAAAGAAGGAGCAGACATCTTGGTAGAGCAACCATTTTGAGTACCCACCTTTGTAACAAAAAGCTACCACCCACCCGTCCCTTTTTTCCTTGAGGATCAGGCCACAGGTGTGGTTATAAGGAACACTCCCTATGTTTCATATAATAATCGTCATGGTGGCGTGGTGGGGGGAGGGTCCTTGAAGTTGGTGGAAAATATTCAAGGAAAAAAGGTAAGTAATTCAGCTCACCCCTATTGATGAATCCTTTGTAGTCCATAGGAAATCCAAGCACGGAAAATGTCACTCCTCAACGCTCACAATTGCATATGTAGAAAAAGAGGAAATCAAGCTCAGGAATAAAATTCAAAAAAATTTTTCATTTCAGCATCTTTAAAATTGAAAAGCTGCTTACATGTGGCTGACAAGATTGTTACAAAAGAACAGCCATATTATCGCTGAACGCGTTTCGAGCACTCCCGGTGCTCTTAGTCCACAGCTTTTCAATTTTAAAGATGTTGAAATAAAAAAAAACTTTTTAGAATTTTATTCTGGAGCTTGATTTCCTCTTTTTCTACATATGGAATGTGGAAATGGCAGATTGGTGGTGGTGGGGGATCCTGAAAGGTCCTGGACTCCCACTGTGGGAATTTAATTGGACAGGGTTTGTTTGGATAATCCAGTGGAGGAGATATGTAACGGACTCATGGACGGGTCTTTTGGTTTGGCCAGGTTAGTCATTATCTGCCTCTGAGCTGGTGCATATCAGCTGGGGGTAAGAATTAACCAGAGGGGCAATAGCTGGGATTTGAATATTTGAGGCTTACATTGTTGGGGCTTCGAGGACCACCCCCTTTCTTCCCTTGTGATGCCATTTGGGTTGACTAATGTTCCCGCCATCTTTCAGCACTTTGTAAATGACATCTTTAGTGACCTGGCAGGTAGATTTGTAGTAATCTAGCTTGATGACAATTCATTTATTCACCTGACCTTGAGTCACATCAGGTAAATATCAGGCAGGTCATACAGATACTCAGAGACAATAAATGATTTGTCAAACCAGTGAAATGTATGTTCCCGATTGAGGAGATCCCTTTTCTAAGATATGTTTTATCATCCACCAGTTTTCGCATGGATCCAGCAAAAGTCTAGGTGGTACTGGGCTGGGATCGCCCTTAGGATTTGATGGTGTTACAAAAGTTTTTGGGTTTCGCCAACTACTTTTGCAAGTTCATGAAAAACTTTTTGCTAGAGGCCAATCCTCTGATGGATATGACCATGTAAGGAACAGACTTATCCAAATGGTCCAGTTCAGCCAGGGAGGCATTTGATACCTTGAAGGAGTGTTCTCCATCTGCACCAATTCTCATGCAGCCTGACATCACTTGGCCATTTATTGAAGAAGTTTACGCATCTGAAGTGGGGGGGCTGTAGTGTCGCAGGGTGCGTTTCCTGGTAAATTTCTCGCATGTGCATACTTTTCTAAAACTTGTCATGTGCAGAAAAAATTATGAAATTGGCAACAGGGAACTCTTTGATGAATGGCACCATTTTCTGGAGGGGGTAGTTCATCCGGTTATGGTAATCACAGATCATAAGAATCTGGTAATCTCGAGTCTGCAAAACGTCTACCACTTAGACAGGCAAGATGGGCATTGTTCTTCATCAGATTTAAACTTTTTTGTTACATCTAGGCCGGGGAACAAGAACGTTAAGGTGGATGTCTTAGGTTGGTTTCACATTTGCGGTTGTGTCCGCAGCATTTCAGACGCATAAATCAACATGCGTCTTGATTTCCTATCTTTTAAATTGTAGACGCAGGTGCATGCGTTTGCATGCCTTCACCCGCATTTGCTTATTGCGTATTTTCACGGTGTGCTGCTGGGAGCGGCTAACGCACCATGTTGGAATTTTTGTGGTGGCAAATTTCCGCCGCCACACGCATGCGGACGCTTGCGGAAGGAGTGCGTCAAACAATTGCATTTACAGTCTGTGGGAATGCATGTGTACGCAAGGACTTGCGTTTGCTTGCATTTGTGCACACATGCGTTCTTATGAGTAAACATGTCTAGGAACTTGTTTTAAGCCACCCCCCAAACAAACCTTATAAAAGAAGGTGTGGGCAGTGGAAGTCCAGTACGCTCAAGACTCTGGAAGAGATACAAACATTGCAGCATATTTTTTGGAAGACTCTGACTATCAAAATGTAAGTATACAAGCTATATGTCTGCCTGTCTGTTTTTCTCCCTGCAGACTGTAATCATTTCTGTCTCTCTTGCAGCATTCCTCATCATGTCCTCCACTGAAGATCAGAGCTCACAGAGTGGACAGGAGACTGAAGTGAGTTAATTTGCTTCTGATTTGTAAGTATTCACTGTCACTATTACTCATGTGGCAAAATATTTCTTTTTCTTTTTACAGAACTCTTCCAGTGCAGATGAGCAGGAGCAGCAGACTCGGGCCCAAGTTCCGGTGGCAAGACGGCGTGTAAGTATTCTTGACTGTTATTATGTATTCTTGACTGGTTTTGGTACTCTTGACTATTTTTATGTATACTTGAATGTTTTTGGTACTCTTGACTGTTTTTATTTATTGTTGACTGTTTTTGGTACTCTAGACTTTTTTTTTTTCTTTTTGACTAGTTTTGTTTTAAGTGTTTTATCTTTCCAACATTAAAGGGAACCTGTCACCTCCCCCAGGCGTTTGAAACTAAAATAGCTACCTTGTGCAGCAGTAATGCTGCATTCTGACAAGGTGGCTCTTTTAGCTATTGGTGCTGTAAAACCAGAAATAATCCATTTTTTAATTTGTCCGAAATACCTGTCTTCAGTCCTGGAGGCAGGTCTTTCCCCCCCCTGCTGCAGACTCCTCACGGCCGTCACTCAAGTCTTCTTGGCGCCGAGCGCCGCCTCCTCAGCGCTGTTTGTTTTGAAATCTGCCGGCACCTGTGCTCTTTTGTCTTTCCTGGGGCAAGCGCAGTGAGCGCTGCCCGTCTGTCCTGATATGCAGTCTCGCTGACTGCGCCTGTGCGGCCACCCTGCTTGTGGATCCCAGCCCCTCAGTGTCTTATCATTTATTCACACTGCGGGGCTTGGATTCCTGGGCATGCGCACTGTGACCTGGGTGAGTGGCGTAGACACTCCATCACCACCACCATGAGTCCTTCTCCTGCACAGCTGACCACCGCCACCAGCAGTAGGCCACCTACAGATCCTGCACAGCTGCCCACCGCCACCACTACTAGTCCGCCTGAAGAACCTGCACGGCTGTTCACCGCCACCACCACTAGGCCACCTGAAGAAGCTGCACGGCTGTCCACCGCCGCCACCAGGCCGGGTCCAGTTCATACACGCCCTGCTGACCCCACCGCCGCATAAAACTGGACAGAAAGCCAAAAGGACTAAAGGCAGCAGAAGTGTTGTACTACTTCGACCCTCACCTCCCAGTGTGTCTGTGTTGAACAGTTTTTCTCTCCCTTCCAATGTGTCTCTCCCGTCCCATGCTTCCACTCCTAATGTGTCTACTTCCGACCTTGACTTCCCAGACCCCACAAGTTTAGTTAACCCTTCCCCTGGAACCCCTTCATCATCCACCCATAGCCAGTCCTCCCAGCTCCACACCCCCCAGGTCAATAACATTTCCTCCTCATTGGTTAATAAGTTATTTTTTTTTTGTAAATAAATTTGTGTTGTTTTCCCCCAATCACTGCTTGATCTTTGTCTCTTTCGTCGCCAGCAACACACATGTCGCCGTATACCCACACTGTGGTTTTGCCACCTCATAGCTCCATGACACACAATCTACTGCTTTTCTTTTTTATTTGCTTTGCACAGCAGCTTTGCTTCTTGTGTGTACAATGGAGCTAAGAGGTGGCAAAAACACAAAGAGAACTGAAAATCCTCCAAAAATATATATTAATACAGCAAAAAAGGTCAAGGGTCAACAATGCTCACTTGCCCAGATGTCAGCACTAGTGCACTCAGAGTGCAATAGTTCTGACACATGGGCAGGTGACTAAAGATATGCGGTGGATTAGCTCCATCATTGTTAGGACTGGCGGAACACACCAAGTATAAGATGAAATAATATTGGTGCGTTCGCAGTCCCGGGTCCACCGTGCAGGTGAAAAACCTGCTGCTAGTAAATGGCAGCCCTATATGGTGGTGGAAGCGAACCCTGTAAAGCCACAGGTCCGCAATACTGCACTAATGAGTGCAAGCAAGGAGTCAGCGAACTCAATCCCAATACTCAGGGTTGAAGTCCGTACAGACTACTTGCGCACCACACCGCAACTGGGTGTGTTAGGTATAGTAAGAGCACCCAAGTGCGAACTGTGCCGTGCTGGCAGACACTACTAAGTACCCGGATGTGGGTTAGGAAGCGCACTACTGGCGCGTGGCGCCGCACTGACGGTCACAGCAATAGACGCTGATTCGTGTGTAACACGTTGAGTGATTAGTCGGGCGCTAGGTAGCAGCCATACTCCTTACGCGAACAGTCATACAATAGGGTAGGTGTTGTGGATTCTGTTTTTGGGCTCCCTCTGGTGGTTACAGATGGTACTGGGTGACTTGTGTTCTCTGCGGTCTCTGGTGTCCACCTGTTCTATCAGGATATGGGAGTTTCCTATTTAACCTGGCTTTCTTGTCATTTCCTCGCCGGCTATCAATGTAATCAGTGTGTCTTGTTACCTCTGCTTCCCGCTTCTGTATTCTTCAGGACAAGCTAAGTTTTTGATTTTCCTGTTCCACGTTTTGCTTAATTTTTGTCTTAGTCCAGCTTGCAGATATGTGATTCCTTTTTGCTGGTTGCTCTTGTGGGCTGATATTACTCCTCATGTTCCATGAGTTGGAACATGAGTTCAAGTAATTTCAGGATGGATTTTTGTAGGGTTTTTCGCTGACCGCGCAGTTCACTTTTGTATCCTCTGCTATCTAGCTTTAGCGGGCCTCATTTTGCTGAATCTGTTTTCATAACTACGTATGTGCTTTCCTCTCATTTCACCGTAATTACATGTGGGGGGCTGCTATTTCTGTGGGGTGTTTCTCTGGAGGCAAGAGAGGTCTGTGTTTCTTCTAATAGGGAAAGTTAGTTCTTCGGCTGGCGCGAGACGTCTAGGAATCATCGTAGGCACGTTCCCCGGCTACAGCTAGTTGTGTGTTGAGGTTCAGGATCGTGGTCAGCTCAGTTTCCATCACCCTAGAGCTTGTTTTGTTTTTTGTGCTTGTCCTTTTGTGATCCCCTGCCATTGGGATCATGACAGGTAGGGGTATTTAATGAACGACTTGCACTCACAACAAACACACATATACAAATGTACACTAGCGCATGGCCGTGCGGTCATGCGAAGCTTATATAGTTGCAGTACGTTTAGGACCCTCCAATAAAGGACCAATGGGCAGCTGCCACAGAAGTTAGCCCTTTCAGGACCTTCCAGGAGGACCAATGGGAACCACTGCAGCATCTGAGCATGTGACCATCGATCTCCAATGGCAGATCTCACCCTGGGCATGCTCAGAAGGGAAAAAGCAGGACTTAGTCCCAAAAGCGTCCGCTCGCAGCTGCCCAGCACTGGCTTTAATGGCAAAAGCTGGAAAAGCAACAGCAAGCCTAAGTACAGAGTGAGACTGAGCCAGACGCAAGGACCGACGTCTCCGCTGAGCAGGTTCCACTGCGGCAGGAGAAGAATGGGAGACCGCAGCAGAAACGGCCCGAGCATCCCCCTGTGCAGAAGCGAGAACTCGACCCCTAACAATCATCTCTTCAATCTGCATAAATATATAGCAATGCAGACTGGAGACGATGGAGCTAATCCAATGTTGCCTACCATAGCACTATCCTCAGAGAGTAGAGGTGTAGTGTAAAGCATGAGTTACATAACCCAATTTGGTTATAATCCAATCTCAGTCTAATGCAATCTGCATGATACAGCGAGTGGATTATATAAAAACTGTAGTTGTGAACCGGGGATCACCTTATTAAACTTTAAAAAAAAAAAAATCTAATATAGACGGCACTTGAAACAAGTGTTTAACTAGAGGTGTTGTATTGTCAGCAAACATTAAAGTACATTTTAATAATTACAGTACATAACATTACAAGAACACAAAACCATGTCATCTTGCCAGGACAGATGTCCACTCTCAGAAACAAAGTAGGATGCAAATGTATCCCTCATTTGGGCAACTTCAACTGTTGTCCTGAGAGGGTGATGATGGTAATCTGGCAATGGGTTACAAACAGATTCATCTAGTTCAATGTTGCATCGCTCTTAAAGGGACACTGTCACCTGAATTTGGAGGGAACAATCTTCAGCCATGGAGGCGGGGTTTTGGGGTTTTTGATTCACCCTTTCCTTACCCGCTGGCTGCATGCTGGCTGCAATATTGGATTGAAGTTCATTCTCTGTCCTCCATAGTACATGCCTGCACAAGGCAATCTTGCCTTGCATGTGCCATTTTGAGACAAGGATACCAAAGGCACACTCAACAGTTTTTCGTGCCCTGGTCAGTCTGTAATTAAAAATCATTTTTGTGTGGTTCAAATCCCGACTGGAGTATGGTCTGTCTAAGTTCAAGAATCGTGTGCTGCCAAAAGCGCCGACACAGTCTTCTGTTTTTCTCTTTTCCATTCTTACTCACAAGCAAATGCAAAGGAAAGAAACAAGTTGACATCCAAATCCAGATTCCGATAGAAACTCTCCATGCGAAGATCCATCTTGACACAGGAAACAGGAGCAAAATGTGAGGATTTCATCTGTACAAGGGTTTATATAGAGAAATCCCATGAATCCTTGTTTCAAGGAAATTCTCCTTGAAAATGTTTTCCCTATCAAACGCATGCGCATTAAAAACGCAAACGCATGCAAACGCGTGCAAACGTTGCGTTTTATATCTGTCAAGAGTAAGTTGATGCGGATAAAAAAGGCAGCGTTATCATGCATTTGCATGCGTTTTGCCATGCTTTGCGGACTAGATGCTGCAGACTCAACCGAAAATGTGAAACTAGCCTTATCTCATTGTTTTCCTGGGGGGTGGAGATAGTTGTGAACCAGTTCCTATACTAAAAAGAAGTGGTTATTATGTCTATGTGCTCTGATCTTGAGAAAGAGGTTGTTGAGGCTCAGGGGGACGCCCCTGCTACCCATCCGTTATTTAAATTTTTTGTACCTGTGAATCTCCATCTGAGAGTTCTTAATGAACATAATAATTTGGTCTTGGCAGGGCATCTCGGTAAAAAAGCCACCACAGATCTTCCTAATCTGTATTTTTGGTGGTCAGTGGTACATCAGGATGTTCAGGAGTATGTAGCCACCTGTAGTGACTGTGCGCATTTTTAGACCTTTAATTCTCGCCTCTCTGGGTCTCTCCAACCATTGACGATTCCCAATAGCCCTTGGACTGACCCATTTATCGGTAAATTTTATCACTTATCTACCCGTGTAGGCAGGTAATACTGTAATTTTGGTGGTGGTAGATAGATTCAGCACAATGTCACATTTCATGACACCTGCATACCATTGCATCTAAGTCTGCATTCCAAACGGCGCTCCTTCCTTTCTGAGCTCTGCCATGCACCCAAACAGTGGTTCCACCCCACATATGGAGTATCAGGGGTGGGACAACAATAATTGTGGAATTGTGGTCCAATTTCTCCTGTTACCATTGGTAAAACACAAAACTGGGGGCTAAAATACAATTTTTGTGAAAAAAAAGATTTTTTATTTTCACGTCTCTGCCTTATAAACTGCAGTGAAACACTTCGGGGTTCAAAGTTCTCACAACACATCTAGATAACTTCCTTAGGGGTATACTTTCCAAAACGGTGTCACTTGTGGGGGATTTCAATGTTTAGGCACATCAGGGGCTCTCCAACCACGACATGGCATCCTATCTCAATTCCAGTCAATTTTGCATTGAAAAGTCAAACAGCGCTCCTTCCCTTCCGAGCTCTGCCATGCGCCCAAACAGTGGTTTACCCCCACATATGGGGTATCCGCATACTCAGGACAAATTGCACCTAAACATTTGGGGTTCGATTTCTTCTGATACCCTTGGGAAAATAAAAAATTGGGGGCGGAAAGATCATTTTTGTGAAAAAATGATTTTTTATTTTTATGACTCTGCATTATAAACTTCTGTGAAGCACTTGGTGGGACAAAGTGCTCACCACACATCTAGATAAGTTTCTTAGTGGGTCTACTTTCCAAAATGGTGTCACTTGTTGGGGATTTCAATGTTTAGGCACATCAGGGGCTCTCCAACCGCGACATGGCATCCTATCTCAATTCCAGTCAATTTTGCATTGAAAAGTCAAACTGCGCTCCTTCCCTTCCAAGCTCTGCCATGCACCCAAACAGTGGTTTACCCCCACATATGGGGTACCAGAGTACTCAAGACAAATTGTACAACAACTTTTTGGGTCCAATTTCTCCTGTTACCCTTGGTCAAATAAAACAAATTGGAGTTGAAGTAAATTTTTTGTGAAAAAAGTTAAATGTTCATTTTTCTTAAACATTCCAAAAACACCTGAAGGGTTAATAAACTTTTTGAATGTATTTTTGAGCACCTTGAGGGGTGAAATTTTTAGAATGGTATCACACTTGGGTATTTTCTATCATATAGACCCCTCAAAGTGACTTCAAATGTGATGTGGTACCTAAAAAAAATGGTGTTGTAAAAATGAGAAATTGCTGGTCAAATTTTATCCCTTATAACTCCCTAACAAAAAAAAAATTTTGGCTCCAAAATCATGCAGATGTAAAGTAGACATGTGGGAAATGTTATATATTAAGTATTTTGTGTGACATATCTCTGTGATTTAAGGGCATAAAAATTCAAAGTTGGAAAATTGCGAACTTTTCAAAATTTTTGTCAAACTTCCGTTTTTTTCACAAATAAACGCAGGTAATATCAAAGAAATTTTACCACTCGCATGAAGTACAATATGTCATGAGAAAACATTGTCAGAATCATCAGGATCCGTTGAAGCGTTCCAGAGTTATAATCTCATAAAAGGACAGTGGTCAAAATTGTAAAAATTGGCCCGGTTATTAATGCGCAAACCACCCTTGGGGGTAAAGGGGTTAAAGATGCGTTAGATAGTACATGAGCAAAGTGAAGAGGGTGATATTTACTTCTACCCAGAAAGTGATTGGAAGATAGCCCCGGTAAAAGGTGGGATTATCGGAGATTGGGAATAATGGGCCCTTTGGGTCAATTAGAGAGATCTTTTTATTTTCTCGACGTAGGGAATGGATCTGTTTTTTATCTAAATTTTGTTTGTTTCTAAAAGCAGAATTGAAAATGAAATGGTGAACAATTCCTAAGCATAACCAAAAGGTAGTGAATTCAAATAAACAAACAGAAAATATAACAAGCCTACAACCTGCAGTAATCACAGATCGACCAAACCACTGCACGACCAGCTCTATCCTTACCTCCTGTATCCTCACCCATCCCTTGTAAATTGTGAGCCCTCGCGGGCAGGGTCCTCTCTCCTCCTGTACCAGTTGTGACTTGTATTGTTCAAGATTATTGTACCTGTTTTTATTATGTATACCCTCCTCACATGTAAAGCGCAACGGAATAAATGGCGCTATAATAATAAATAATAATAATAATAACAGGCTTGTGGACAATCCTGTTTTAATGTGCAAATACACAGTGATGCTTGAAAACTTGTGAACCCTTAAGAATTTTCCATATTTCTGCATAACTTTGATCTAAAATTGATCTACATTAGATTTCCACAGAAGTCCTAAAAGTAGTTAAAGAGAACGAGATCAAATCAATTAATAAAAAAATATTAAATCTGTACAAAAATTTTAGATGAGGAAAATTATCTAATGTTCCATGTCTGTGAGTGACAGAAGTATGTGAAGCTATGCTTTCACTACCTGGTATGACCCCCTTTTGCAGCAAAAAATTGTATAAAAACGGTTTTTGGTAGTTACTGATTAGTCTTGCCCATTGGTTTAAAGGAATTTTAGCCTATCCCTCTCTATATAGCAACTTCAATTCTTTCATGTTGGCGGGTTTTCTCCCATGAAGTGCTCACGTCATGTCCTTCTTCAAGATTTCTATAGGATTAAGGTCAGGACCTTGACTTGGCCATTCCAAAACTTTACTTTAAGTCTTCTGTAACCATTTCTTGCAGAGTGTCTTGGGTGTTTTGGTTTGTTCAGCTTCAACTCATGGACAGATGACCTGACATTTTCCTGTACAATTTGCTGGCATAATTCAGAATTCATTGTTACATCAATAATGGCAAGCCAACCTGGCTTAGATGCAGTAAATCATACACTCAAAACATTACAATACTACCCCTGTGTTTCACAGAAAGTTGGACTTTTTTTTTGCGTAAGTGTAAAATCAAAGACATCTGTATGAGTCCTAAGGCTCACAAAAGGCTAGAAAATTCTTAAGGCATCACAAACTTTCAGGCACCACCGTATATATATATATATCTCTGAATTCTTATGCACATACTCACTTCTTTCTTCATAGAATGGTACAAGTGCCAACTCTCGTCTCCTCCAACTCTCGCCAGCTCTCATCTCCTATTTGTTGGAAAGGGAAATATGTATTCACTGAAGACAGATTTTACCCTTGAATTGAGAGTGATAGTTTGGTTCAGGAGGAGAATAAAGCAGATGTATATGAAAATACATACAGAGTGGGTACGGAAATTATTAACCCCTTAGTGACAGAGCCAAATTTTTAAAATCTGACCAGTGTCAATTTATGTGGTAATAACTCTGGAATGCTTCAACAAATCCCAGTGAGATTGAGATTGTTTTTTCGTGACACATTATACTTTATGATAATGATAAATTTAGGTCGATATGTTTTGTTTATTTATAAAAAGTATCAGAAATTTGAGAAAAATGTTAAAAAATTAGCAATTTTCAAACTTTGAATGATTATCCCTTTAAACCAGATAGTCATACCACAGCAAAACATTAGTAAATAACATTTCCCTCACGTCTGCTTTACATCAGCACCATTTGTAAAATGTTATTTTATTTTGTTAGCATTTTAGAAGGTTTAAAAATGTAGCTGTAATTTTTCATTTTTTTCAAGGAAATTTACAAAATTTATTTTTAGGGACTTATCCATGTTTTAAGTGCCTTTAGAGGTCCCAGATACTGGAAAACCCCCCAAAGTTCTACCATTTTAAAAACAGCAACCCCTGGCATATTGAAAACTGCAGTCTGGTAGTTTATTAACCCTTCAGGTGCTTTTTAGGAATTAATGCAAAGTGGCATGACAAAAATGAAAAAGTGTATTTTTACCATCTAAATGTCGCTGACTTCTGAACAGGTTACTACAGCCGTCAGACTCTAAGACCACTATTTGGTCATGAATTGCCATGGCAAACATCAGGACCACAAAATCATGATCTGAGGGCACTGATTGGGATAAAGAAGCCCCCACAGTCTTTTAACCATTTATAATGATGTAGTCACCATTGACAGCAGCATCTAAGGGGTTAAACAAATATGGATGGTGCTAATGGAGCGCCCCCAGACGCAGGGCCGCGGGTGACTCGGCTGGCTCAGTTCTGGGGATGTTATGGTGGCTGGACCCAGTCCGTGACCCTGCTAAGGGGCGTCCAATGAAAGGTGATACGAGTCTGTCAAGTTTTCGTGACGCCACCTGTGGTATTCGGTCAGGGTGACCGGCGCTGCTTGGGGTCCACAGGGGTGATGTGATGGCAGCTAGATGGTATACTGTTGTGAATTCTGTGGCAGAGCTCCCTCCTGTGGTCACAAGTGGTACTTCGGCTGATTCTCTCTGTGAGCTTCCGTTGGTGGAGGAGAGTGGTACTGCGGCTTCTGAGTTTCCTTCCTCAGGTGATGTGGTGAAGTCGTTAGGTGCTGCTCTATTTAACTCCACCTAGTGCTTTGATCCTGGCTTCCAGTCAATGTTCTAGTATTGGACCTGTCTCCTCCTGGATCGTTCCTGTGGCCTGCTGCTCTGCATAGCTAAGTTCCGCTTTTGCTATTTTGTTTGCTGTTTTTTCTGTCCAGCATTGCTTATTTTGTTTTTTTCTTGCTTGCTGGAAGCTCTGGGACGCAGAGGGTGCACCTCCGTGCCTTTAGTTCGGTACGGAGGGTCTTTTTGCCCCCTTTGCGTGGTTGTTTGTAGGGTTTTGTGTTGACCGCAAACTTACCTTTCCTATCCTCGCTCTGTTCAGGAAGTCGGGCCTCACTTTGCTAAATCTATTTCATCTCTACGTTTGTCTTTTCATCTTAACTCACAGTCATTATATGTGGAGGCTGCCTTTTCCTTTGGGGTATTTCTCTGAGGCAAGGTAGGCTTATTTTCTATCTTCAGGCAAGCTAGTTTCTCAGGCTGTGCCGAGTTGCATAGGGAGCGTTAGGCGCAATCCATGGCTGCCTCTAGTGTGTGGTTGGAGAGGATTAGGGATTGCGGTCAGCAGAGTTTCCACGTCTCAGAGCTCGTTCTATATTTTTGGGTTATTGTCAGGTCACTGTATGTGCTCTGACTTCTATGTCCATTGTGGTACTGAATTACCAGCTCGTAACAGTATACCTTCCCAAAGGTTAAGTATGTCCTCCAGGGCTTCCCAGTATAATGGATGGTGATGGTGTGGGGTGCAGACAATAACAAGGACACAAGGTTGCAGTCTCTTTACCTCTTTACTGAAGACTTCAGGATCCTCAATCCAGAGCACAGTTAACAGGTCTGTCTGAGACCGGCCGGTCCGAAGGCACATCCAGAGTTCCCTTTACAGGTGGAAATCGTTGCCTACCACTAGCGCCTGTGTGTTGTAGTGCTTCCCTGCTGAGCATTCGGGATAGTCCTCACAACTTCTATTCTCGTTCGTTCTAATTCGTTCCAGTTCTTTCTAGTTCTCCATCACCCAGGTATGTTATGGCTAGGACGCACCCGTTTGACTGGTAGGCTCGGAGTTCTTCCGGGACCGTAGAGATGCCCCTCTCCACGCGTTGCCCCCTATGTCTGCTTAAGTGATGTAAGGTAGACAGCCAACCTATAATTAACTGTCCTGCGGAGTTTGAAGTAAGGCATAGTCAGTTACTTCCTCGGTGTTACGGCCACCGGCTACGTGCCTCAGTAGGATGTTGCCGTTCTCCGGGCACGACTCCTACTGGCTCTCTTTTGTGCTTGATCTCGTTTCTCACTGTCCACAATATCCTTCGCTTCATGTCTCTTTCTTAGGATACCGCCGCGGGTAGTGCAGGCACGGTTCCGTAACGTTCTGTTCTTGTCGCTAGGTACCTGCCAGGTTCCCACGCCTGACAGGGACCCCCCTGAATCTTCTCCCTGCAACACCCTCTGCCACGGGATGTTGCCTGAATCCAACCCAATCAGCTTCTGACTAACTTCCTATCCAACCCCTAGTTTTACCAGTGTGAGGAGTGGCCTAATAAAAACCTTTTGCTCCCCCTAGTGGCCGGAGTGTGAAGTGTAATGTGTGCTGGTGATACCTGGTCAGAAGAACTCCTTTAGTGCCATCAGTCGTACCATCACTCCCCTTAGTGGCAGAGCGACGTTACTGCAACGACCAGATCTCTGGAGCGCTGCACTAACAATGATGGTGGCTGATGCAGCAAGTTATCAGCTATAATGTACAGCTGACAGCTGCTGGATTGTCATCTGTATGGGGATGCTATTCTCTTATATCTCAGGTCAGTTAAAAGACGTATTGGCGGTCATTAAGGGGTTAAGACACCTTTAAATTTTTCACTTTTTGTTTCATTGCAGCCATTTGGTAAATTCAAAGTTCAATTTTTCTCATTAATTTACTCTCTGCACCACATCTTGACTAAAAAATTTAGAATTTTTTCAATATTTATTAACCCCTTTCTGACATCCGACGTACTATCCTGTCGAGGTGGTCTGGGCCCCTATGACCACCGACGGGATAGTACGTCATCCCCCCATAAGCGCGGCTGATCGCGGCTGGGTGTCAGCTAACTAACAAAGCTGACATCCGGCACTATGTGCCAGGAGCAGTCACGGACCATTCCTGGCACATTAACCCCCTGGAACACTGTGATCAAACATGATCGCAGCATTCCAGCAGCATAGGGAAGCATCGAACAGGGAGGGGGCTCCCTGCGTGCTTCCCTGAGACCCTAGGAACAACGCGATGTGATCATGTTGTTCCGAGCGTCTCCTCCCTGCAGGCCCCGGATCCAAAATGGCCACGGGGCTCCTTCCAGGTCCTGCAGGGAGGTGGCTTGCAAGCACCTGCTCAGAGCAGACACCGGCAAGCCTGCAGCACTGCCTGTCAAATCGCTGATCTGACACAGTGTTTTGCAAAGTGACAGATCATCGATCTGACACTACAGCATAATGTCCCACTCTGGGACAAATTAAAAAAGTAGAAAAAAAAATATTTACATGTGTAAAAGAAAAAAAAAACCACAATATTGTTCCAATAAATACTGTACATTTCATTATTGAACTAAAAAAAACACATATTTAGTATCGCCATGTCCGTAACGACCCAACCTATAAGGCCATGTTCACACAGTGCGTTTTTTTTGCGGTTCCGCAGCTGTTTTCCATGCAGGGTACATAACAATGTAACCCTATGGAAAACAGTCACTGCTGTGCACATGATCCGTAATTTCGTTTAAAAAGCCGCGCAGAATAGCTGCGGCAAAAAAGAAGGAGCATGTCACTTCTTTTTCCTGAACCGCAGCGGTTCTGCACCCATAGACCTCCATTGTGAGGTCAAAATCGCAGTAAAACCCGCAGATCAAAAATATATCTGCGGGTTTTACTGCGATTTGATGTGCAGAACCGCTGCAGCAGGAAGTGCGGGGGAGCGGGCGGAAGTGCGTGGGCGGAGTGTGGCTGCCCCCCCGTGCTCCGATCCCGCCCCCCGTGCTCCGATGCCCCCCCCCCCCGTGCTCCGATGCCCCCCCCCAGTGCTCCGATGCCCCCCCGTGCCCTAATCTCCCCCCCTTATACTTACCCGGCGTCCCGGTGTCCGTCCGGCCGTCTTCTCCCTGGGCGCCGCCATCTTGCAAAATGGCGGGCGCATGCGCAGTGCGCCCGCCGAATCTGCCGGCCGGCAGATTCGCTCCAAAGTGCATTTTGATCACTGAGATATAACCTATCTCAGTGATCAAAATAAAAAAATAGTAAATGACACCCCCCCCCACTTTGTCACCCCCATTGGTAGGGACAATAAAAAAATTAAGAATTTTTTTTTTTTTTTCACTAAGGTTAGAATAGGGGTAGGGGTAGGGTTAGGGGTAGGGTTAGGGGTAGGGTTAGGGGTAGGGTTAGGGGTAGGGTTAGGGGTAGGGTTAGGGGTAGGGTTAGGGTTAGGGGTAGGGTTAGGGTATTTTCAGCCATTTTAGCCCTAAAAAGCTTCCTAGGAAACACACAGTCTCTGCATAGAAAACTGCATAAAAAAAGGATAAAAAAACGCATCAAAAAACGCATCAAAAAAGGACAAAAAAAGGACCAAAAAAAGGACCTGCGTTTTCTGCCAAGAAAAAAACGGTCCAGAAAAAAAAAGGATGGAAATCCTGAACGTGTGAACATACCCTAAAACTGTCCCACTAGTTAACCCCTTCAGTGAACACTGTATAAAAAAAATTAAAAAAAAGGCAAAAAACAACGCTTTATTATCATACAGTCGAACAAAAAGTGAAATAACACGCGATCAAAAAGACGGCTATAAAAAATAATTGGTACCGCTGAAAACGTCATCTTGTCCCGCAAAAAAAGAGCTGCAATACAGGGTCATCAACGAAAAAGTAAAAAACTCATATTCCTCAGAATAAAGCGATGCAAAAATAATTATTTTTATATAAAATAGTTTTTATCGTATAAAAGCGCCAAAACATGAAAAAATTATATAAATGAGGTATCGCTGTATCTACACTGACTCAAAAAATAGAAATCCTTTATCAATTTTACCAAACGTGGAACGGTATAAACGCCCCCCCCCCCCAAAGAAATTCATGAATAGCTGGTTTTTGGTCATTCTGCCTCACAAAAATCGGAATAAAAAGCGATTAAAAAACATGACGTGCCCAAAAATGGTAGCAATAAAAACGTCAACTCATCCCGCAAAAAACAAGACCTCAATTGACTCTGTGGACCAAAATATGGAAAAATTATAGCTCTCAAAATGTGGAGACACAAAAACTATTTTTTGCAATAAAAAGCGTCTTTTAGTGTGTGACAGCTGCCAATCATAAAAATCCACTAAAAAACACCCACTATAAATAGTTAATCAAACCCCCTTTCATCACCCCCTTAGTTAGGGAAAATAAAAAAATGTATTTATTTCCATTTTCACATTAGGGTTTGGGTTAGGGTTGGGGCTAAAGTTAAAGTTATGGTTGGGGGGCTAAAATTAGGGTTGGGGCTAAAGTTAGGGTTCGGATTACATTTTTAGGGTTGGGATTAGGGTTAGGGGTGTGTCAGGGTTAGGGGTGTGGTTAGGGTTATGGTTGGGATTAGGGTTAGGGGTGTGTTGGGGTTAGGGGTGTGTTGGGGTTAGAGGTATGGTTGGGTTTAGGGTTATGGGTGTGTTCGTGTTAGGGGTGTGGTTAGGGTTGGGATTAGGGTTACGAGTGTGTTGGGGTTAGGGGTGTGTTGGGGTTAGAGGCATGGTTGGGTTTAGGGTTATGGGTGTGTTCGTGTTAGGGGTGTGGTTAGGGTTATGGTTAGGGTTGGGATTAGGGTTAGGGGAGTGTTTGGATTAAGGTTTCAGTTAGAATTGTGGGAGTTTCCACTGTTTAGGCACATCAGGGGCTCTCCAAACGCGACATGGCGTCCGATCTCAATTCCAGCCAATTCTGTATTGAAAAAGTAAAACAGTGCTCCTCCCCTTCCGAGCTCTCCTGTGCGCCCAAACAGGGGTTTACCCCAACATATGGGGTATCAGCGTACTCAGGACAAATTGGACAACAACTTTTGAGGTCCAATTTCTCCTGTTATCCTTGGGAAAATAAAAATTTGGGGGCTAAAAATCATTTTTCTGGGGAAAAAAAGATTTTTTATTTTCACGGCTCAGCGTTATAAACTGTAGTGAAACACTTGGGGGTTCAAAGTTCTCACAATACATCTATATAAGTTCCTTTGGGGGTCACTTGTGGAGGGTTTCTACTGTAGACCATTCCATCTGTTATACCGGCCTTCTCTGACGCTGTGGCCGCTTCTCCTGTTGGCTCCTCTCGCTGCGTCTCCACTCGCCGCTCTCAGCATCGCGCCGGTTTCCCGGTTCCTCTTCCTGCTGCTCGGGGATTCCGGCGTGGTGCCTGCGCTTCTTCTTTCCTCCGTCCTGTGCCTGCTCCACACATGCGCCTTAGGACGCGGGCGCCCGCTCCTTCTTCCTCTTAACCCCTTCTGCGTCCTCTCTGCTCCTGGGTCCTCCAATCAGGTAGTTCTTTGGGTTATATCAGGCGTCTCCTCCATAATGGAGGTGCCTGATTATTGTGTGCAGTTTGTACTCAGTTTGGGCCTTGTCTGGTTCTGTTTCTTGTCCGCTCCAGTCTGGTCTGCCCTCGCAGGCTACTTCCCCGTATTATCCTCTTGTCTCCCCCCGTTTTCTAGCCCTGCCTCCTGTAGTCCGTTCTTTGTTTCCCGCTTCCTTTTCCATATAGTCCTGTTAGTCTTTCCTCTTCACTCCCGTCCACCCTCTCCTGTCTCTTCCAGAGCCGTCCCTCTTGGTACCGGCTGTTGCGGTATTTGTCCCCCTCGGGCCTGCTCCCAACTATCCCTGTATAGGGGTTTGCATCCCGGGTTCGCTCGCCCTTGGGTGCGTCGGTAACGTGACCCAGAGGGTCCACTCTCTTTTCTTCATTCTCAGACGCCACAGTATAATCAGGCCATGGACCCCGCTGGTGCCTCTGCAGCAACTCAGAAAGAGTTGCTGTTCTTACGGGAGAATCAGACCCGGATCATGTCTGTCATGAAGTCTATGGACTCTCGGTTAACTGCTCTACAGACTTCTGATTCTGGCAACGCCCCTCTGCTGGCGGGACTCCAGCAGGAGCTCGCACAGCAGCGAGATACCCAGTCCCATATTCTTACCTACATGGCGTCCATCGACGACCGTCTACTCTCTCTTCAGTCTGTGGCTGCCGCTTCTCTCATTGTTATCCAGTACCGCTTCCTCCTCCTCGTTTGGGAAAGCCCCCTAGATATAGCGGTGACCCCAAATTGTGTCGGGGTTTTTTGAACCAGTGCCGTCTACACTTCGAGCTCCTGCCCCAGCATTATCCCTCAGATCGTGCTAAGGTGGCCTTTATTGTGTCTCATCTCGAGGGAGAGGCTCTGTCTTGGGTAAACCCTTTACGGGAGCGGGATGACCCGGTAGTTGCCAGTATACAGGTTTTTTTGGACACATTTCGTAAGGTCTTTGATGAGCCAGGACGGGTGGCTTCAACCACCGAGTCCCTCTTTAACCTTCAACAAGGAAACCTTACTGTTGGGCAATACGCTATCCACTTCTGGACACTTTCCTCTGAGCTCGGGTGGAATAATGAGGCATTAGTAGGGGCTTTTTGGAGAGGGCTTTCGTCCAAGATAAAAGATGAGCTCGCTGGTCGGGATACCCCTACTACCTTGGAGGATCTCATATCCCTGGCCACACGTATTGATTTACGATTCCAGGAACGCTCTCGGGAATTAGTCAGGGAGAGGAGATCCTTTAAAACTAATTGGGTACCTGGTCCTCCTCTGATCAAGTCTCCCGCTTCTCCCGTCCCAGAGCCTATGCAGTTGGATCGAGTTAGGTTGTCGGAGCAGCGACTTAGGGAGAGGTTGGCGCAGGGCTTGTGTCTCTACTGCGGAGGGGTTAATAATTTCCTGCGTTGCTGTCCAGAGAGGCCGGGAAACTCCTCCACCTAGGTCAGGTAAGAGAGGCCTTCCTAGGTGACCCAAATCCCTCTCTACCCCTAACTATTTCGGCTTTGATTTTTTTTTAGGTCTTGAGCGTAGATCTGTGGAGGCGTATGTGGACTCGGGTGCGGCTGGTAATTTCATTCGAGAGGAGGAGGTGAACAAGTTTCGGATACCAGTTGTTACCCTTGAGACTCCGCGTGTAATTTCTGCAGTAGACGGCAAACCGTTACCTGTTCCCATTAAAATGGTTACTCTCGAGTTGGAGATGCAGATTGGAGCTCTACACCGGGAGAAGATTGCATTTTATGTTTTGCCTAATCTAACTCATGCTCTGCTCTTGGGTCTACCCTAGCTCAGGTCGCACGAGCCAGTTCTTGATTGGTGCTCTGGAGAGATACTCCGCTGGGGTCATGGTTGTCCTGAACGCTGTCTGCTGTCCGTCTCCTGTCCAGGTCTTCCTCAAGCGCCTGTCAATCTTCCAAGTCTTCCCTCGGCCTATCACTCGTTTGCCGATGTCTTTGATAAAAAGGAGGCGGAGTCCCTTGCTCCACATCGAACCTATGACTGCCCTATCAAGCTATTTCCTGGAGTTACCCTTCCGAAGGGAAGAACCTATCCATTGTTTCCGGCAGAGACCTTAGCCATGTCAGAATACATCCGAGAGAATTTAGCCAAGGGTTTCATCCGGAAGTCCTCTTCTCCAGCTGGAGCCGTTTTTTTCTTCGTCCGGAAGAAAGATGGATCCCTTCGGCCTTGTATAGACTACCGAGGTCTGAACGCCATCACAGTCAAGAATAGGTATCCTCTACCACTGATTCCTGAACTCTTCGACCGATTGAGAGGAGCCCGAATTTTTTCCAAACTAGATTTGCGAGGACCCAATAATTTGGTCTGAATTCGCGCCGGAGACGAGTGGAAGACTGCCTTTAACACCCGGGATGGCCACTATGAATACCTGGTCATGCCCTTTGGTCTCTGTAACGGTCCAGCGGTCACCAAGGAATTTGTGAATGAGATCTTCCATGACCTACTGTATTCTTGCGTGGTGGTATACCTTGATGACATCCTTATTTTTTTGTCCGACTTATCCTCTCACAGGAGAAGTGTTCATCTGGTCCTACAACGACTTCGGGAGAATTGTCTCTACGCAAAAATCGAGAAGTGTTTGTTTGAACAGACTTCCTTGCCCTTCTTGGGGTATATTATTTCTGACATTGGGTTAGAGATGGACCCTGAGAAATTGTCTGCCGTACTCAAATGGCCCCGTCCTATTGGGGTTAAGGCCATCCAATGATTTTTAGGCTTCGCAAACTACTATAGACAATTCGTTCCGCATTTCTCTTCAGTGACCAAGCCTCTCGTCGCTCTTACCTGGAAATGAGCAAAATATAAAGTTTGGCCTCCGGAGGCTGAAGACGCCTTCCTCACCTTAAAAAAGGCTTTTGCTTCTGCTCCTGTTCTTCATCGGCCTGTGGCCAGCAGGCCCTTGGTCCTTGAGGTGGATGCCTCCTCTTCGGGGGCCGGGGCGATTCTTTCCCAAAGATCTCTCTCAGGTCGTCTGGTTCCTTGTGGGTTCTTCTCGAAGTCATTTTCTCCCGCGGAATGCAATTATTCAATTGGAGATCGAGAATTGCTGGCTATAAAGAAGGCTCTACAGGAGTGGCGTTATCTCTTGGGGCGGGCCATTCACCCCTTTATAATTTTTACAGACCACAAGAACATAGCCTACATTCAATCCGCTCAGAGACTCAATTCCAGGCAAGCCAGATGGTCTTTGTTCTTTTCTCGTTTTGATTTTAAACTTCATTTTCGACCCGGAGATAAGAATTCTAAAGCGGATGTGCTTTCCCGGTCCTTGCAATCTCCCGAGACGAAAGAGGGTCCTTCACATATTATTGATCCTGCCAAATTCATCATGGTAGCTCCCTAAAATCTCCTCTCTGTTCCACCTGGCAGAACTTTCGTCCCGTGTGATAAGAGAACAGAGGTATTGCATTGGGGACATTCTTCCAGGATTGCTGGACATGTCGGTACCAAGAAGACTCTTGCTCTTATCTCCCGGTATTATCGGTGGCCGTCTCTCCGACAAGATGCTTCAGATTTTGTAGCCTCCTGCATGACCTGTGCTAGAAACAAAGTACCTAGAGAGTTGCCCTCTGGTCTTTTGCATCCGTTAACCGTTTCCAAAGCCCCTTGGCAACAAATAGCCATGGATTTCATTACAGATCTGCCCCGTTCCTCTGGGTGCACAGCCATCCTTGTGGTGGTTGATCCGTTCTCCAAGATGGCCCACTTCATTCCCTTGCCTGGATTACCCTCGGCTCCTGAATTGGCAAGAATTTTCATCCATCAGATCTTCAGATTACATGGACTTCCTCTGCGAATTGTGTCTGATCGGGGGGTTCAATTTACCTCCAAGTTCTGGAGAGCACTCTGTAAGCTCCTAGGCATATCGTTGGATTTCTCCTCCGCCTATCATCCTCAGACCAACAGGCAAGTGGAACGGATAAATTAAATTTTGACTTCCTACCTATGCAACTTTACCAACGCTCATCATGATGATTGGGCTGAGTTTGCCCATAATAATCATTCTAGTGAGGCTACTTCTAAATCTCCATTCTTTGTGGTCTCTGGTCTGAACCCGGGAGTACCTCCTCCTTTGTCTTCTCCTTCAGGAGTGCCTGCAGCTGATGCTCTTTCTTCGGAATTTTCCCAAATTTGGAGAGAGACCAAGGAGGCTCTCATACGGGCCGCAGCCCAGATAAAGAGACACGCTGACAAGAGGAGGAGGGATCTTCCACCATGCCATCCTGGTGACAAAGTCTGGCTTTCGACCAAACATATCCGCTCGAAAATCCCTTCTTACAAGTTGGGTCGTTGATACATCGGTCCCTTCGAGATTTTGGGACGTATTAACAATGTGGCTTATAAATTGAGGTTGCTGGCTTCTCTCCGAGTCCCTAACGCCTTCCATGTCTCGCTCCTGAAACCTCTCATCCTTAATCAATTTTGTCCTGCCTTTTGGCATTGACAATGATTTTAAAGTAAGAGATATTCTGGCCATGAAAAGGGTTAGAGGAAGAGTCTTCTATCTTATTGATTGGAAGGGATTTGGTCCTGAGGAGAGGTCTTGGGAGCCTAGGGAGAATGTTAATGCTCCACGGATTCTGAAAAGATTTAAGCCAACCTCGGAAGGGGGAGTCTTAGGAGGGGGGATACTGTTATACTGGCCTTCTCAGACGCTGCGGCCGCTTCTCCTGTCGGCTCCTCTCGCTACGTCTCCACTCGCCGCTCTCAGCATCGTGCCGATTCCCCGGTTCCTCTTCCTGCTGCTCGGGGATTCCGGCGTGGTGTCCGCGCTTCCTCCTTCCTCCGTCCTGTGCCTGCTCCGCACATGCGCCTTAGGACGCAGGCGCGCGCTCCTTCTTCCTCTTAACCCCTTCTGCATCCTCTCTGCTCCTGGGTCCTCCAATCAGGTAGTTCTTTGGGTTATATCAGGTGTCTCCTCCATAATGGAGGTGCCTGATTATTGTGTGCAGTTTGTACTCAGTTTGGATAAATAACTGCCACAAGTAAAACAGAAAGGGCGGCACTAGAACTGATACGGAGTCCAACAAGCAAGACTGAAGGCGGACAAAAGAACATCAGGCTTCACGAATGCTTCAGGGTTATGGTGCTCTGCATATGATAGCTAAACAACAGTCCATAAGTAACCAACGAGAAAGAACTTATGCGGCACTCACCCCAAGGTAGCAGTATAAATCGTGATCTTTATTGGAGAAGAAGTGGGAGTTACATCCGTCAGGACATCAGGTACAGCGGAGAGTGTGGTATAGGAGTGCGGACGATGGCCGTTTCGCACACTAAGTGCTTCGACGGGTCCAGGTGGTAGATTACACCACGTCATTTCCTTATAAAGGATCTCTGACGTGTATACATAAAGTGTGGACAACATAGTGAATTATACAAAACGTGACATCTATAAAGTAATCTACATACAGACATACAATACTGAAGGATTCCTCGTCTATGCGATCTGTTTAAATATAACATCGTATATAGTATTATACTTGCAAAATTTTCTTTCACGAATAACCATAATGCAAAGAAATCACAAAACAATAGTACTTCCTAAAACTCTATAAAAATACTGACATGTCGAGTCTGTCATTTAGTCCAATCGGCCCCTGTGCGTTTGTATTTAAAATCCATATGGCTTCTTTTTGTAATAAGATTTTATTTTGGTCACCTCCTTGCGGAGGGTATTTAACTATTTCTATGCCAGCGAATCTAAGCAAGTCAGGGTTAGCGTCATGTTTGTCTCTCATGTGCTGGATTAGTCTCAGACATCCTTTGCCCGTTCTGATTGAGTTGTAATGTTCTTTGAATCTCATAATTAAAGGTCTAATTGTTTTTCCGATATAAAAATATCGGCAAGGACAGAACAAAACATACACATCAAATTTACTTTTACAAAAAATAAAATCTCTTACGACATGGGTAATAGAGCCTATTTGCAAAGGATTTCTTGTTATGTGGAGGTGACAAAACCTACAATTGCCGCATTTATGATTACCGGCTGGTGTATTACTAGAAAGCCAGTTACTCCTGGGCATTGTAATTCTATTATGCACCAATAAATCTGCCAGGTTATGTGCACGTTTATATGCAAACTTTGGAGCATTTTTATAAATTGATATAAGGTCTTTATCAGTTTGAAATACGTACCAGTTTTTTCGAATGGAGGTATGGATGACTTTGTCCAAATTAGGCCATGTTTACACAATGCGTTTTTTACTGCGGAACCGCCGCGATTTTGCCGCTGCGGGTCCGCAGCTGTTTTCCATGCAGGGTACAGTACAATGTACCCTATGGAAAACAGGAACCGCTGTGCACATGATGCGGAAATTCACTAAAAAAGCCGCGCTGAATAGCTGCGGTAAAAAAGAAGGACCATGTCACTTCTTTGCGCGGAACTGCAGCGGTTCTGCACCCATTGACCTCCATTGTGAGGGTCAAACCCGCAGTAAAACCCGCAGACGAAAAAAATATCTGCGGGTTTTCTGCGGTTTGTGGTGCAGAACCGCTGCAGCAGGAAGTGCGTGGGCGGAGTGTGGCTGTCCCCCCGTGCCCCAATCCCACCCCCCAATGCTCCGATGCCACCCCCCTGTGCTCTCATCTCCCCCCCTTATACTTACCGGGCCTCCCGGTGTCCGTCCGTCCGTCTTCTCCCTGGGCACCGCTATCTTCCAAAATGGCGGGCGCATGCGCAGTGCGCCCGCCGAATCTGTCGGCCGGCAGATTTGTTCCAGGCACATTTTGATCACTGCGATAACCTCACAGTGATCAAAATAAAAAAAAAAAGTAAATGACCCCCCCCCTTTATCAACCCATAGGTAGTAACAATAATAAAATAAAGAATTTTTCTTTTTCCCCCACTACAGTTAGAACTAGGGTTAGGGGTAGGGTTAGGGGTAGGGGTAGGATTACGGTTAGGGTTAGGGGTAGGGTTGGGGTTAGGGTTAGGGGTAGGGTTAGGGGTAGGGGTAGGGTTAGGGTATTTTCAGCCATTTTAACCCTAAAAAAACTTCCTAGAAAACACACAGACTCTGCAGAGAAAACTGCATAAAAACTGCACTAAAAACCGCATCAAAAAACGCATCAAAAAACGCACCAAAAACGCACCAAAAAACGCACCTGCGTTTTCTGCCAAGAGCTGCGGTTTTTAGTGCAGAAAAAACAGCAGGGAAATCAGGAACGTGTGAACATGGCCTTACTGTGTTTAAAACAGAAGGAAAAATTATTTTCTGCGCTAGAATCGTTCATTCTTTTCCTTTTTCTTTTTAAGAAATCTTTTTGTGTAAATTTATCAATACGAGTTTCAGCTTCTTTTAACAATTGTACCGGATAACCTCTCTTCATAAAACGGGATTTAAGTTCACCAATTTGCTCTTTAAACATTTCATTACTATTATTAATTTTGCGAAGTCTGACCATTTGGCTGTATGGCAATCCCCTTTTAGTGTGAGAAGGGTGAGCGCTCTCAAAATGTAATATATTATTTGTTGCTGTCTGTTTTCTAAAACCTTTGTCAGTATATTCCCTTCAACAATTTCTATTTTTACATCTAGATACTCAATGTTATTATGTCCATAACAAGAGGTAAACAACATATTCTCATTATTAGAAATATTCAAATAATTTACGAAGTTATTAAACTCCGCTTCATTACCGTCCCAGATTATCATGATGTCATCCACGAATCTGGTATAAAAGCGAATATGCTTCACAAAGGGATTATTAATGTTGTTGACATAAGTATCTTCAAAAATTGCTAAGAAAAGGTTTGCATACGTACAAGAGGTGGGCGTACCCATTGCAGTCCCAATTAATTGTGTATACCATTTATCCATGAATTTAAATGAGTTGTTAGATAAAATAAAATCCAGACTTTCTATAATAAAAGATACTATCTCAGAATCTACATCTCTTTTCTGCAAAATAGTTTTAATAGCCTGTATGCCTTTGTCTTTATGGATACGAGTATATAAGTTTACAACATCTATGGATGTTAAAGAAAAAGTGGGTTGCCAATCCACTTCTTTCAGAGCTGAAACAAGATCCCCTGAATCCTTAATATACGAAGGAATGGTTTGTAATAATGGTTTTAATAACCAATCGATGTATTGAGACAAAGCCTCAGTAACTGAATTAATCCCTGAGATTATAGGACGTCCTGGAGGTTCCTTCATATTTTTATGAATTTTAGGTATACTATACCAATATGGGAATTGTGGATATTCACGTAATAAACTTTCTGCACGTTTTTTAGGAAAAACTCCCCTCTCTACGTATTTCCTCAATAACGATCTCAATTTGATAGTATATTTATGAGTAGGGTTATTGGGCAATATACTGTAAGTAGTTTGGTCATTCAGCAGTGTGAGAGCTTCTTTTATGTAGTATTCTTTGTCTAAGATGACAATATTGCCACCCTTATCTGCTCTCCTGATAACGACATCGTCCCATTTTTGTAGTTCTTTTAATGCTAACCATTCCCTGTTGTTCAGATTTTTTGTAGGATTTTGATAAAGAATAGCTTCTACATCTTTTATAACTAGATCTTGGAAAAGGTCGATGGCGTTACCAGGAGCAACAGGAGGGATAAAGCGAGATTTAATACCTCCTCTAAATGGTTTTGTTTCTAATGGAGATGCATTTTCTCTAGATTGACATATATCAGGGTCATTTAAACTAAGCAATAAAGCTGTTTCATCCCTATCTATACCTCCTTCTGGCGGGTAGATCATGAAACCTAGTGAACCTATATTATTCTCCAATAATGTCGGATTGCTTAACCTCGTTTGAAAATGATCACCATTAAAAATTTGTTCTTTATCTCTATGAAAATATTTATGGAGATGAAGTTTTCTCACACTCTTAACCCCTTAAGCCCCGAGGGTGGTTTGCACGTTAATGACCGGGCCAATTTTTACAATTCTGACCACTGTCCCTTTATGAGGTTATAACTCTGGAACGCTTCAACGGATCTTGGCGATTCTGACACTATTTTCTCGTGACATATTGTACTTCATTTTAGTAGTAACATTTATTCGATATAACTTGCGTTTATTTGTGAAAAAAACGGAAATTTGGCGAAAATTTAGAAAGTTTCGCAATTTTCCAACTTTAAATTTTTATGCCCTTAAATCACAGAGATATCTCACGCAAAATACTTAATAAGTAACATTTCCCACATGTCTACTTTACATCAGCACAATTTTGGAACCAAAATTTTTTTTTGTTAGGGAGTTATAAGGGTTAAAAGTTGACCAGCAATTTCTCATTTTTACAACACCATTTTTTTTTAGGGACCACATCTCATTTGATGTCATTTTGAGGGGTCTATATGATAGAAAATACCCAAGTGTGAGACCATTCTAAAAACTGCACCCCTCAAGGTGCTCAAAACCACATTCAAGAAGTTTATTAACCCTTCAGGGGTTTCACAGGAATTTTTGGAATGTTTAAATAAGAATGAATATTTAACTTTTTTTCACACAAAATTTATTTCAGCTCCAATTTGTTTTATTTTACCAAGGGTAACAGGATAAAATGGATGCCAAACATTGTTGTACAATCTGTACTGAGTACGCTGATAGCCCATATGTGGGAGTAAACCACTGTTTGGGCGCATGGCAGAGCTCGGAAGGGAAGGAGCGCCATTTGACTTTTAAATGCAAAATTGACAGGAATTGAGATGGGACACCATGTTGCGTTTGGAGAGCCACTGATGTGCCTAAACATTGAAACCCCCCCACAAGTGACACCATTTTGGAAAGTAGACACCCTAAGGAACTTATCTAGATGTGTGGTGACCACTTTGACCCACCAATTGCTTCACAGAAGTTTATAATGCAGAGCCGTAAAAATAAAAAATCATATTTTTTCACAAAAATGATCTTTTCGCCCCCAATTTTTTATTTTCCCAAGAGTAAGAGAAGAAATTGGACCTCAAGAATTGTTGGCCAATTTGTCCTGAGTACGCTGATACCCCATATATGGGTGTAAACCATTGTTTGGGCGTATGGCAGAGCTCGGAAGGGAAGGAGCGCCATTTGACTTTTCAATGCAAAATTGACTGGAATTGAGATGGGACGCCATGTTGCGTTTGGAGAGCCCCTGATGTGCCTAAACATTGGAACCCCTCACAAGTGACACCATTTTGAAAAGTAGACCCCTTAAGGAACTTATCTAGATGTGTGGTGAGCACTTTGACCCAACAAGTGCTTCACAGAAGTTTATAATGCAGAGCCGTAAAAATAAAAAATCTTATTTTTTCACAAAAATGATCTTTTCGCCCCCAATTTTTTATTTTCCCAAGGGTAAGAGAAGAAATTGGACCACAAAAGTTGTTGTGCAATTTGTCCTGAGTGCGACGATACCCCATATGTGGGGGTAAACCACTTTTTGGGTGCATAGCAGAGCTCGGAAAGGAAGGAGCGCCATTTGACTTTTCAATGCAAAATTGACTGGAATTAAGTTGGGACGCCATGTTGGTTTGGAGAGCCCCTGATGTGCCTAAACATTAAAACCCCCCACAAGTGACACCATTTTGGAAACTAGACCCCATAAGGAACTTATCTAGATGTGTTTTGAGAGCTTTGAACCCCCAAATGTTTCACTACAGTTTATAACGCAGAGCCGTTAAAATAATTTTTTTTTTTTTTTTCGCAAAAATTATTTTTTAGCCCCCAGTTTTGTATTTTCACAAGGGTAACATAATAAATTGGACCCCAAAAGTTGTTGTCCAATTTGTCCTGAGTACGCTGATACCCCATATGTGGGGGGGAACCACTGTTTGGGCGCATGGCAGAGCTCGGAAGGGAAGGAGCGCCATTTGGAATGCAGACTTAGATGGATTGGTCTGCAGGAGTCACGTTGCATTTGCAGAGCCCCTGATGTACCCAAACAGTACAAACCCCCCACAAGTGACCCCATATTAGAAACTAGACCTCCCAAGGAACTTATCTAGATGTGTTGTGAGAACTTTGAACCCCTAAGTGTTTCACTACAGTTTATAACGCAGAGCCGTGAAAATAAAAATTCTTTTTTTTTTTTCACAAAAATGATTTTTTAGCCCCCAGCTTTGTATTTTTACAAGGGTAACAGAATAAATTGGACCCCAAAAGTTGTTGTTCAATTTGTCCTGAGTACGCTGATACCCCGTATGTGGGGGGGAACCACTGTTTGGGCGCATGGCAGAGCTCGGAAGGGAAGGAGCGCCATTTGGAATGCAGACTTAGATGGATTGGTCTGCAGGCGTCACGTTGCATTTGCAGAGCCCCTGATGTACCCAAACAGTAGAAACCCCCCACAAGTGACCCCATATTGAAACTAGACCTCCCATGGAACTTATCTAGATGTGTTGTGAAAACTTTGAACCCCCAAGTGTTTCACTACAGTTTACAACGCAGAGCCGTGAAAATAAAAAATCCTTTTTTTTCCCACAAAAATGATTTTTAGCCCCCCAAATTTTTATTTTCCCAAGGATAACAAGAGAACTTGGACCCAAAAAGTTGTTGTCCAATTTGTCTCGAGTACGATGATACCCCATATGTTGGGGTAAACCCCTGTTTGGGCGCACGGGAGAGCTCGGAAGTGAAGGAGCACTGTTTTACTTTTTCAATGCAGAATTGGCTGGAATTGAGATCGGACGCCATGTCGCGTTTGGAGAGCCCCTGATGTGTCTAAACAGTGGAAACCCCCAATTATAACTGAAACCCTAATCCAAACGCACCCCTAACCCTAATCCCAACTGTAACCCTAACCACACACCTAACCCTGACACACCCCTAATTCTAATCCCAACCCTAATCCCAACCGTAAATGTAATACAAACCCTAACCCTAACCCTAGCCCTAACCCTAGCCCTAACCCTAACCCTAATGGGAAAATGGAAATAAATACATTTTTTTTAATTTTATTATTTTTCCCTAAGGCTAGGTTCACATTGCATTAGGGAAATCCGTTTAGCACTAGCGGATTGCGCTAACGCAATGTCTTTTTAGGTGTCGTGTTTAGTGGTCGCGTTAACGTCCCCGCTCTGGAAGATCGGGGATCGGACCTCGGGCGCGCCGCGGACGCTGCAAGCAGCGTCTGAGGCGCGCCACAAAAGAACGGCACCTTGCTAGCGCGAGCCGAAAATGGCACGCTCTAGCGATGCGCTACACCCGAAAATCACATTGCTGTCAATGGTTGTGCTAACGGACCCGTTGCACGGCGTTAATTGTGACATTTTCGCCGTGCAACGCTGTCCGTTAGCGTTAACCCATTAACGCAATGTGAACCTAGCCTAACTAAGGGGGTGATGAAGGGGGGTTTGATTTACTTTTATAGCGAGTTTTTTATATCGGATTTTTATGATTGGCAGCCGTCACACACTAAAAGACGCTTTTTATAGCAAAAAAGTTTTTGCGTCTCCACATTTTGAGACCTATAATTTTTCCATATTTTGGTCCACAGAGTCATGTGAGGTCTTGTTTTTTGCGGGACGAGTTGACGTTTTTATCGGTTACATTTTCGGACATGTGACAGTTTTTGATCGCTTTTTATTCCGATTTTTTGTGAGGCAGAATGACCAAAAACCAGCTATTCATGAATTTCTTTTGGGGGAGGCGTTTATACCGTTCCGCGTTTGGTAAAATTGATGAAGCAGTTTTATTCTTCGGGTCAGTACGATTACAGCGATACCTCATTTATATCATTTTTTTTATGTTTTGGCGCTTTTTTTATACGATAAAAGCTATTTTATAGAAAAAATAATTATTTTGGCATCGCTTTATTCTCAGGACTATAACTTTTTTATTTTTTTGGTTATGATGCTATATGGCGGCTCGTTTTTTGCGGGACAAGATGACGTTTTCAGAGGTACCATGGTTATTTATATCCGTCTTTTTGATCGCGTGTTATTCCACTTTTTGTTCAGCGTTATGATAATAAAGCGTTGTTTTTTGGCTCGTTTTTTTTTTTTTTTCTTACGGTGTTCACTGAAGGGGTTAACTAGTGGGCCAGTTTTATAGGTCGGGTCGTTACGGACGCGGCGATACTAAATATGTGTACTTTTATTGTTTTTTTTGTTTTTTTTTATGTAAAGAAATGTATTTATGGGAATAATATTTTTTTTTTTCTGCTTTATTTAGGAATTTTTTTTTATTTTTTTTTACAAGTGTGGAAATTTTTTTTTTTACTTTTTCACTTTGTCCCAGGGGGGGACATCACAGATCACCGATCTGACAGTGTGCACAGCACTCTGTTAGATCGGTGATCTGACATACAGCCGGGCAGGATTAGAGCTGCAGCTGCAGCCTGATCCTGACCCGGAAGTGCTCCCTGCAGGACCCGGATGCAGCCCGGCGGCCATTTTGGATCCGGGGACTGCAGGGAGAAGACGCTCGGTACACGGTGAGCACATCACCGTGTACCGATCGTCTCAGGGAAGCCCGCAGGGAGCCCCCTCCCTGCGCGATGCTTCCCTGCACCGCCGGCACACCGCGATCATCTTGATCGCGGTGTGCCGGGGGTTAATGTGCCGGGAGCGGTCCGTGACCGCTCCTGGCACATAGTGCCGGATGTCAGCTGCGATAGGCAGCTGACACCCGGCCGCGATCGGCCGCGCTCCCCCCGTGAGCGCGGCCGATCGCATATGACGTACTATCCCGTCCATGGGAATTAAGTCCCAGGTCACCTGGACGGGATAGTACGTCATATGGGATTAAGGGGTTAAAAAGATCAATCTTAAAGTTAGTAAGATCGAACGATTCAGGGAGACAATAATTTAGTCCTTTGGATAATAACGAGATGTGGTCTGCATTTAGAGTTCTTTTAGATTCAGTATTTGTAATTCGTCTTTTGCCGTCTCACTCTCCATCATATTCATTTCTTCCATGAGACTTGCTTGCGTTTCCTTTTGACAATTGCGTTTTCTTCTCCCTCGTCTAATCCTTCCTCTAAAGGGGATGAAACTCCAGCTTTCAAAGGCGTGATGGAATTAATTTCACCTTAATCCTCTGCAGCACTTGATTCAGAGTCAGTAATCCAACCATCTTGTTTCTTTTTCTTATATGTTTTATGTCCTTTTTGGCTGCGGTTTTTATTATAATAATAATAATCTTTATTTTTATATAGCGCTAACATATTCCGCAGCGCTTTACAGTTTTGCACACATTATCATCACTGTCCCCGATTGGGCTCACAATCTAGAATTCCTATCAGTATGTCTTTGGTATGTGGGAGGAAACCGGAGTGCCCGGAGGAAACCCACGCAAACACGGAGAGAACATACAAACTCTTTGCAGATGTTGTCCTGGGTGGGATTAGAACCCAGGACCCCAGCGCTGCAAGGCTGTAGTGCTAACCACTGCGCCACCGTGCTGCCCAAAAAAGTAGGTTGTCTTTTATTTTTGTTCCACTTAAACACCAGTCCCATGTCGTAATCAGTTTTATCTCTTAAGAATTTTTCTGGGAAAAGATACACCTACAATGCTCTCGCAGTTTATTGCTGTTGGTTACCAACCAAAATGAAAAAGAATACTCATCTTTATGCCAAGAGTTAGTTAAAGCCAAAAAAGAATTGACATCACGTGTTACAGAAAGTCAGAACAAAAATTTCACCAACAAACTGGAGAGGAAATTAACTCTTTTGCAAATTGAAATTAAACCACAAAAGAAAGAAAAATTCTTAAGAGATAAAACTGATTACGACATGGGACTGGTGTTTAAGTGGAACAATAATAAAAGACAACCTACTTTTTCTAATAAAAACCGCAGCCAAAAAGGACATAAAACATATAAGAAAAAGAAACAAGATGGTTGGATTACTGACTCTGAATCAAGTGCTGCAGAGGATTAAGGTGAAATTAATTCCATCACGCCTTTGAAAGCTGGCGTTTCATCCCCTTTAGAGGAAGGATTAGACGAGGGAGAAGAAAACGCAATTGTCAAAAGGAAACGCAAGCAAGTCTCATGGAAGAAATTAATATGATGGAGAGTGAGACGGCAAAAGACGAATTACAAATACTGAATCTATCTAAAAGAACTCTAAATGCTGACCACATCTCGTTATTATCCAAAGGACTAAATTATTGTCTCCCTGAATCGTTCGATCTTACTAACTTTAAGATTGATCTTTTTAAGAGTGTGAGAAAACTTCATCTCCATAAATATTTTCAAAGAGATAAAGAACAAATTTTTAATGGTGATAATGTGACGTCCAGGAGACCGTGATACCCAGCAACGGACCAATGGAGTCTGTCTCTTGAGGGGGATGTCACGGGTGGCTTGACCCGGTGCTGTGGCCTCAGGCAATGCACAGTGTAAGGGGTATCATGAGGGGACAGGCACTTACTTGATCAGCAGCAGGTTCTCCCAGCGGTGACGATCCTGATCCTGGATAGATGGCTATTGTCCAAATGAAAGACTGAGGCACTGAAACGTTTAACCAGTTTACTTTAACATAAAAGGATTTACAACCAGTCCTGTCACCGGAGTCTGTATGGGAACTCTGAGTTACTTTGACCCTGCCGGGGTCTTCGCCTCTTATTGTGCGCAATTTCTGTGTGGCCCTGCTGCTGTATGTGAACTGGCTGCCGGCCCAATCTGTCCCCTCCGGGTCCTGGTTCGACGGGCAACCCGAGTCCTTTTATCGGCTTACCCCCTCCGGGAGTACCGCTGAACTCTGTGTCTGTTGCTGCGTCCGACCCTAGTGAAGCTGATATCACCTCACGTTTTTCCGGTTGCTGTATTATATATAATGAATACAGCCACGGATCCGGTATCCGTCTTTGCGCCTGTTCTGGGTAGTGATTAATGCTACCCGGTTCTCACAATGTCCTTTTTCTCTATCCCTCTTCTCCTCAGGCAGGTGATTTAGGCCTGGAAACCGTCATAGGGCTGTTAGAGATTCAACTGTATGACCTCTCACTATCAGCTCCTTGGCCCAACTGCCATTTCTTCTCTCAGACCAGAATGGATCAAGGGGAGTCTCTGGAGCTCCCCCTTCTGGCCGGAGGTGGTAGTGCAGTCTTGCTATTTTAGTATTTGTACTTACTGTCAGTAACTATTTTTGTGGCAAATACCCCTAGGGGTGCCACATTCCCCCTTAGTTAAGAACAGTACTCCGGGACTGTGGGACAATAACATTTTGAAATAACAATTAATATGTACAGAGTCTTAAAAATGAAAAGTTACAAAAACCACTCAAGGAAACAAAAATAGAGTTCTGTAAAAAGTCACTTCAAATAGCGTCCATTAATACAGTTCTATCCTTGAAGGTATTAGGAACGGCACTGTACTTAGTGTCCAGGAATTTAGTTCCATTTTTCCAACGGAGTTATCAATATAAAGTCTAAAGAAAGTTCAAAAAGAGCAAAAAGCAAAGTTCAAAAAGCAGTCTTTCCGGAGCTTTGATTTAGTGCCTCCGGGCTGATAAAAAGTTCAAGAATATGCAATAAGTTCATACAGACAAGTCTCTGTAGGCACTGGGCTTAAACGTTGCAGACTGATAGCAATGACTATACTACATTTTCTGTTTAACTATATACGGCATAACATATATACAATTCACATTATGAGCTTTATAGTTGGTAATCTGCATACCTGGCCGGTAATTGACCCTGGGTACTACGCTGTGATCTACGTAATAGCGGTGTCTCTTCATGTGGTGTACTACTGTCTACTGCGGATGTAGTATCTGCCCGCTCTGCTAAAGATAATTCCACGACTATGGAGTTGGCAAGTCCACCATGAATGGGATTACTCTGACCAGGAATCTGTTCTTCCTGGCCTGGAACCTCCTGTAGTACGGGGTCAGCCTCTTCCTGTCTTGGGACTTCTGGTATTGGGTTCGGTGTTGGGTAAAAGGCCACCATGGGAACCACTACTGCACCATGGTATGTTAGTAGGGTTTTGGGAAAGTCTCCTATACAGGTGTGATACACTTCCTCTTCTTTTTCCTTTACTGGTTGAACCTGTATGGGTTGAATAACTTCTGGTTCTGGCTGGACAACGTCTGGCTCTTTCAATGCTTCCGGACATAATTTAAGATTGTCTCTTGACACTAGTACAGATGTTAAGCCTCCGTTTTTGCTAATGAGACACATTTTAGGATTATCCACTCTTGTTGGTAAAACTGTGTAGGGTACGGCTTCCCACTGATTGTCCAGTTTATTGGTTCGACGATTTCTCTTGAGCACTTGGTCACCCGGTCTTAATGGGGTCGCTAGAGCATTCTGGTTGAAAGTTCGCTCTTGTCTTTCTCTAGTTTGCTGAAGGCTTCTTTCCACACTCTCTTGCACTTGGCGATACTGCTTTTGCCGTATGATATCCCAATTGGAGTCTTGAACTTCTGCGTCTGGTTTCAGAATTCCCATTTCTAGATCGATTGGTAATTGGCCGGGTCTTGCACGCATAAGGTAAGCTGGGGTGCAGTTGGTGGAGCTCACCGGGACATGATTATACAGATCCACCAAGTCAGGCAATTTCTCTGGCCATTGATTCCTTTCTGTCTCAGGTAAAGTCTTTAGTAGGTCTATTACAATATGGTTCATCTTCTCGCATAAGCCGTTTGTTTGTGGATGATAGGCCGTCGTCCGGATCTTTTTGCAACCATACATATTACAGAATTCTCTGAAGATCTCTGATTCAAAGGCTGTACCTTGGTCGGTGAGAACCTGTTCCGGATATCCATGGGGTCTACAAAAGTACGTTTGGAACGCTTTGGCTGCTGTTTTTGCTGTCAGATCTTTTACGGGTACTACTACCAAGAAACGTGAATAATGGTCCACGATGGTCAAGGCATAGACATAGCCGGACCGGCTTGGTGTCAACTTCACGTGGTCCATGGCTACAAGTTCAAGTGGTTGTTTGGTGATTATGGGCTGCAGTGGTGCTCTTTGGTTCTTTTGATCGTTTCTTCTGAGGTTACACGGGCCACAATTTCTGCACCACTGTTCGATTGATTTTCTCATCCCGACCCAATAAAATCTTTCTCTTAGAAGTACTTCTAACTTTTTCCAACCGAAGTGACCAGCACCATTATGGTAAGCTTCGAGGACCATCTTCACATCTTGTTTAGGCACAATAATCTGCCAAACCAATTCATGTGTTTTCGGATTGGTGTATCTTCTACAGAGCTTCCCTTGATACAGGAACATTTTGCCTCTCTCTTTCCAGAGTTGATGCGTCTCTTCTGGGGCATCCTCATAGGGATATGCACTTTGCTCAGTCAACAGTTCCTTCACCAACTTCACAGCCGGATTGCTGTCTTGGGTATCAGCCCATCTATGGTGTGCTAACGGATTAAAATTCACCTCTTGTTGTTTCTGATAGGTACTTGACTGATGATGTTTTGCCTTGGGACGATGGAAGGCTGGTAGTTCAATTTCTTCAAGCTCCCCCGTTTCCTCTTCTACATCTCTCAAGTGTGGCATCCGGGATAGGGCATCGGCATTTCCATTCTTGCGACCTGCTCGATACTTGATTATGAAGTTGTAATTAGATAACCGGACTATCCATCGCTGTTCTAACGCACCTAATTTGGCTCTGTCCAGGTGGGTCAACGGATTGTTGTCAGTATAGACAATAAATTCTGCAGCAGCCAGATAGTGTTTGAAACGCTCCGTCACAGCCCAAACTACTGCCAGTAGTTCCAATTTGAAGGAGCTGTAATTTTCTGAATTTCTTTCAGTAGGCCGGAGCTTTCTACTTGCAAAGGCGATGACTTTCTCCCGACCTTCTTGCTTTTGTGACAGCACCGCTCCTAGTCCCACATTACTGGCATCGGTGTAGAGGATGAAAGGTTTATGGTAATCTGCGTATGCCAGAACCTCTTCTCCGGTTAGTGCCTTCTTTAGTTGTTCAAAGGAGTCTTCCCTTTCGTCGTTCCACTGAAAAGGAGGGTTTCGGTTTGAAGGTTTCTTCGTCTGCCCTACCAAGGTGTCTTGCAAGGGTGCTGCCAACTTGGTAAATCCTTTTATAAATCTGCGATAGTAACCCACCAATCCAAGGAATTGTCTCACTTCTTTTGCGCTGGTAGGTCTTGGCCAATCCCTTATGGCGCTTATTTTCTCGGGATCTGGTGCTACTCCCTCCGAACTCACGATGTGTCCCAGGTACTGTACCTTTGGCTTGAGAAGGTGACATTTGGATGGCTTGACTTTCATGCCATACCTGGATAAGGCTTCGAACACTTCTGCCAGGTCTATTAAGTGTTGTTCGTAAGTCTTTGAGTAGACGATCACATCATCTAGGTACAGGAGGACGGTCTCGAAGTTCTTGTGTCCGAGGCAGCATTCCATCAGCCACTGGAAGGTACCGGATGCGTTGCAGAGTCCGAACGGCATGCGATTAAATTCACATAGACCCATTGGTGTGGTGAATGCCGTCTTTTCCTTATCTCTCTCAGCCACAGGGACTTGCCAATACCCGCTTGTTAAGTCTAAGGTGGAAAAATAATTAGCAGATTTCAAAGCAGTTAAGGACTCTTCTATCCTAGGCAAGGGGTAGGCATCTTTATGGGTGATGTTATTAATCTTCCGGTAGTCTACGCACATTCTCATGGTTCCGTCCTTTTTTTTGACAATCACTAGAGGGGCCGCCCAGGGGCTACAGCTGTCTCTTATTACCCCGGCCTGTTTCATTTCCCTCAGCATATCTTTTGCACATTGATAGTGAGCGGGCGGTATGGGTCTATATCTTTCTTTTATTGGGGGATGGTCACCTGTGGGGATTGTGTGTTCTACCCCTTCTATCCGTCCGAAGTCCAATGGGTGTTTACTGAAGACTTGTTCATATTCCGTCACTAGCCTATACACCCCTTGTTTTTGATGGGTAGGTGTTGAATTTATGCCCACGTGTAGCTGTTGGCACCAATCCTCCATTTCTCCATCTGAGCCATTGCCTTCCACCTGACAGGTTGGTTCTAAGGGCTCAATGGTTGTGATGGCATTGTTGTCAACAGTATATAGCTTTGCCATTGTAGCATACCTTGGCAAAGTGACCTCTTCCTCTCCACAGTTCAAAAGTCGTACCGGCACTCGTCCCCGGTGTACCTCGACTATCCCTCGTGCTGTGAGTATAGTGGGCCTGCTGTCGGTGTACACTGGTTCTATTAAGGCTTGATAATCTCGTCCCTTAGTACCAATGGCTGCTCTACACCATACCAGCATTTCTGTTTTTGGTGGGATTACAATAGACGTTGGATCACTTACCCTCACACTGCCGATTTCTCCACCTGCAACTTCTACCTGTTGCCTTAACATCAATACTTTTATTTCCCTCCGGAGAACTCTCTGCTGGCAGGATTGGGCAGTTTCAGCAATTTGCTGTAAGACAGAAATGACTTCGGAAAAGCAGTTCTCTAACACATTCATTCCTATCAATACAGTTGGTTCACAGTTCCGCCGGTCAACATCAACAACAATTATACCATGTTTCTTCAGTTCTACTTTACCAATCTTTATGGTCATCTCCCTGAATCCTAGTTTCGGTACCAACTTACCATTACTGGCCCATATATCTAGTTCAACATCAGAGGGCCCTTTATCAATATCTGCATCAGCCCAGTACCTCTTATAAAGGATATACGGTATAGATGAAATCTGGGAACCTGTGTCCAGCAAAGCGTTGAGGGGCATTCCGTCCAGCACGATAGGGATAATGGGTCGTCCTCCGATGTACCTGTCGTGCCAGGGTGTTGGGCCTTGAAAGTTCATTCCTGCGAAGCGGCCCGCATTCCCAGGGGATTCCCGTTTAAATCACAATCTCGTGCAAAGTGGCCCGGCTGCTGGCAACGGCGGCAAATGGGCTGTCCATCCGGTTGGTAGCGGTCGCGGGGTCGTCCTCTCCATGTCGGGTATCTCCGGGGTCTCATCCATGGAACATCCTCTCTACAGTTTGCCAACTCCATCTTGTGTCCTCTCATCTCCTGCATGGTTTTAGCCATTGAAGCAACAACATCAGCTAAAGAGTCAAGCTTTTGTTGAAGAGCCTCATTAGTACTGGGCCCCAGGGGCTTAGCAATGGCCCCAGACATAGCTGATGTCACTGGCACTCCCTGTTGTTGAGGTGCCTCTGCCATGGGTTGCGCAGGATCCTGATCCCGAGGTGCCTCTGCCAGCTGGAGACGTATAGCGCTCTCCTTTAATTGGGCAAATGTCAATTCAGGGTTCTTAAAAACAAGCATGCTCACATGCCCCCGGTGAGAAGGGGTGTAGAGTCCCTCAATAAATTGATCTCTTAGCAGTTTATCCGCTCCGGTGTTAAAAATGGGTTCAGCCAGTGTAAGTGATTTAAGGGCTTCCTGCAGGTTTAAGGCAAAGTCTCTCACGCCCTCATTAGCTTTTTGTTTGCAACTAAAGAATCGTATTTTAGCTTTGCTGCTCGCTGTGGTTTCAAATGTAGCTTTTAATCCAGCAAATATGCGTTCAACAGTGCCTTTTAGATCAGCTGCCCATGCTGTGACTTCTCGCTTAGCATGGCCACTTAACTGCATCATCAGGAGACTAACACGCTGAACTTCACCCACAGGGAACATGTCAAAATGGGCCAGCATCTTTTCTCTGAAATCGTCAAGGGTATTAGGCTCACCTTCATACATTGGAAGCCATGGGCCACCCGGGGTATATGGCATCAGCACCGGCATGATGGGCGCCACTCCTTGCACCGCTGCGCTGCCGGACTCTCTATTGACACTCTGTCTTTCAGCTGCATTAGCGTTGCCGAGTGCTGCGGCGTCTCCGTGCTGCGACATACTGTGCCCCCTTAGTTAATCCGGACCCTTCCGGTCCTCCGCTTCCGTCGGGATAGTGTAGATTCGTTCCGCTGTGCAGCAGGATCGATTTTCCCCTTGCTCTGATGTCAGAGCGCTCAGCTTGGTGCCGCCCACAATGACACGCCCCCTGCTGCTCCCACCCACCGCGCTCTGTAATGGCGGATTCTGAAGTTTTTCAGTTAGACTGGGGCTCAGGTGATGGCGTAGCTCAATTAACAGTCTCGTGCCTAACGGTTATGAAGTGATTACCTCAGGGGATGGCGGCCATCTTTACTCCATTATAACCAATGGGGAAAAGTCACTTTCAACAGTTTTCAATGGGGAATGGATTTTTCTTTAATAAAGTCAATTTTCAAGATTTTTCATCCCAGTTTTCACAGTTTTGGGCTCCAATCACGGCACACAATACCCGGTATACGGGCTGGCTAGATCCTGTTCGTGACGCCAATTGTGACGCCCAGGAGACCGGGATACCCAGCACCGGACCAATGGAGTCTGTCTCTTGAGGGGGATGTCACGGGTGGCTTGACCCGGTGCTGTGGCCTCAGGCAATGCACAGTGTAAGGGGTATCATGAGGGGACAGGCACTTACTTGATCAGCAGCAGGTTCTCCCAGCGGTGACGATCCTGATCCTGGATAGATGGCTATTGTCCAAATGAAAGACTGAGGCACTGAAATGTTTAACCAGTTTACTTTAACATAAAAGGATTTACAACCAGTCCTGTCACCGGAGTCTGTATGGGAACTCTGAGTTACTTTGACCCTGCCGGGGTCTTCGCCTCTTATTGTGCGCAATTTCTGTGTGGCCCTGCTGCTGTATGTGAACTGGCTGCCGGCCCAATCTGTCCCCTCCGGGTCCTGGTTCGACGGGCAACCCGAGTCCTTTTATCGGCTTACCCCCTCCGGGAGTACCGCTGAACTCTGTGTCTGTTGCTGCATCCGACCCTAGTGAAGCTGATATCACCTCACGTTTTTCCGGTTGCTGTATTATATATAATGAATACAGCCACGGATCCGGTATCCGTCTTTGCGCCTGTTCTGGGTAGTGATTAATGCTACCCGGTTCTCACAATGTCCTTTTTCTCTATCCCTCTTCTCCTCAGGCCGGTGATTTAGGCCTGGAAACCGTCATAGGGCTGTTAGAGATTCAACTGTATGACCTCTCACTATCAGCTCCTTGGCCCAACTGCCATTTCTTCTCTCAGACCAGAATGGATCAAGGGGAGTCTCTGGAGCTCCCCCTTCTGGCCGGAGGTGGTAGTGCAGTCTTGCTATTTTAGTATTTGTACTTACTGTCAGTAACTATTTTTGTGGCAAATACCCCTAGGGGTGCCACAATAATTTTCAAACGAGGTTAAGCAATCTGACATTATTGGAGAATAATATAGGTTCACTAGGTTTCATGATCTACCCGCCAGAAGGAGATATAGATAGGGATGAAACAGCTTTATTGCTTAGTTTAAATGACCCTGATATATGTCAATCCAGAGAAAATGCATCTCCATTAGAAACAAAACCATTTAGAGGAGGCATAAAGTCTTGCTTTATCCCTCCTGTTGCTCCTGGTAACGTCATCGACCTTTTCCAAGATCTAGTTATAAAAGATGTAGAAGCTATTCTTTATCAAAATCCTACAAAAAAATCTGAATAACAGGGAATGGTTAGCATTAAAAGAACTACAAAAATGGGACGATGTCGTTATCAGGAGAGCAGATAAGGGTGGCAATATTGTCGTCTTAGACAAAGAATACTACATAAAAGAAGCTCTCACACAGCTGAATGATCAAACTACTTACAGTATATTGCCCAATAACCCTACTCATAAATATACTATCAAATTGAGATCGTTATTGAGGAAATACGTAGAGAGGGGAGTTTTGCCTAAAAAACGTGCAGAAAGTTTATTACGTGAATATCCACAATTCCCATATTGGTATAGTATACCTAAAATTCATAAAAATATGAAGGAACCTCCAGGACGTCCTATAATCTCAGGGATTAATTCAGTTACTGAGGCTTTGTCTCAATACATCGATTGGTTATTAAAACCATTATTACAAACCATTCCTTCGTATATTAAGGATTCAGGGGATCTTGTTTCAGCTCTGAAAGAAGTGGATTGGCAACCCACTTTTTCTTTAACATCTATAGATGTTGTAAACTTATATACTCGTATCCATAAAGGCAAAGGCATACAGGCTATTAAAACTATTTTGCAGAAAAGAGATGTAGATTCTGAGATAGTATCTTTTATTATAGAAAGTCTGGATTTTATTTTATCTAACAACTCATTTAAATTCATGGATAAATGGTATACACAATTAATTGGGACTGCAATGGGTACGCCCACCTCTTGTACGTATGCAAACCTTTTCTTAGCAATTTTTGAAGATACTTATATCAACAACATTAATAATCCCTTTGTGAAGCATATTAGGTTTTATACCAGATTCGTGGATGATATCATGATAATCTGGGACGGTAATGAAGCGGAGTTTAATAACTTCGTAAATTATTTGAATATTTCTAATAATGAGAATATGTTGTTTACCTCTTGTTATGGACATAATAACATTGAGTATCTAGATGTAAAAATAGAAATTGTTGAAGGGAATATACTGACAAAGGTTTTAGAAAACAGACAGCAACAAATAATATATTACATTTTGAGAGCGCTCACCCTTCTCACACTAAAAGGGGATTGCCATACAGCCAAATGGTCAGACTTCGCAAAATTAATAATAGTAATGAAATGTTTAAAGAGCAAATTGGTGAACTTAAATCCCGTTTTATGAAGAGAGGTTATCCGGTACAATTGTTAAAAGAAGCTGAAACTCGTATTGATAAATTTACACAAAAAGATTTCTTAAAAAGGAAAAGAATGAACGATTCTAGCGCAGAAAATAATTTTTCCTTCTGTTTTAAACACAGTAATTTGGACAAAGTAATCCATACCTCCATTCGAAAAAACTGGCACGTATTACAAACTGATAAAGACCTTATATCAATTTATAAAAATGCTCCAAAGTTTGCATATAAACGTGCACATAACCTGGCAGATTTATTGGTGCATAATAGAATTACAATGCCCAGGAGTAACTGGCTTTCTAGTAATACACCAGCCGGTAATCATAAATGCGGCAATTGTAGGTTTTGTCACCTCCACATAACAAGAAATCCTTTGCAAATAGGCTCTATTACCCATGTCGTAAGAGATTTTATTTTTTGTAAAAGTAAATATGTTGTGTATGTTTTGTTCTGTCCTTGCCAATATTTTTATATCGGAAAAACAATTAGACCTTTAATTATGAGATTCAAAGAACATTACAACTCAATCAGAACGGGCAAAGGATGTCTGAGACTAATCCAGCACATGAGACAAACATGACGCTAACCCTGACTTGCTTAGATTCGCTGGCATAGAAATAGTTAAATACCCTCCGCAAGGAGGTGACCAAAATAAAATCTTATTACAAAAAGAAGCCAAATGGATTTTAAATACAAACGCACAGGGGCCGATTGGACTAAATGACAGACTCGACATGTCAGTATTTTTATAGAGTTTAAGGAAGTACTATTGTTTTGTGATTTCTTTGCATTATGGTTATTCGTGAAAGAAAATTTTGCAAGTATAATGATACTATCAGCACTTCCAACAAAGTAGACACTCCAGCTCCAGCAAGATGGATAAAAAGTTGTAAATTTTATTAATCCAAAGTGGCAATAAAAGCAGAAAAATTCCTTACAAAAAGTGGACCAGACAGGTGATTGTAAGAATTCGGCTACGCGTTTCGACCTATAGCGGTCTTACTCATGCCCATGCAGCTCCAGGAATCTATCTATAATGATACTATATACGATGTTATATTTAAACAGATCGCATAGACGAGGAATCCTTCAGTATTGTATGTCTGTATGTAGATTACTTTATAGATGTCACGTTTTGTATAATTCACTATGTTGTCCACACTTTATGTATACACGTCAGAGATCCTTTATAAGGAAATGACGTGGTGTAATCTACCACCTGGACCCGTCGAAGCACTTAGTGTGCGAAATGGCCATCGTCCGCACTCCTATACCGCACTCTCCGCTGTACCTGATGTCCTGACGGATGTAACTCCCACTTCTTCTCCAATAAAGATCACGATTTATACTGCTACCTTGGGGTGAGTGCCGCATAAGTTCTTTCTCGTTGGTTACTTATGTACTCAGTTTGGGCCTTGTCTGGTTCTGTTTCTTGTCCGCTCCAGTCTGGTCTGCCCTCGCAGGCTACTTCCCCGTATTATCCTCTTGTCTCCCCCCGTTTTCTAGCCCTGCCTGCTGTAGTCCATTCTTTGTTTCCCGCTTCCTTTTCCATATAGTCCTGTTAGTCTTCCCTCTTCACTCTCATCCACCCTCTCCTATATCTTCCAGAGCCGTCCCTCTTGGTACCGGCTGTTGCGGTATTTGTCCCCCTCGGGCCTGCTTCCAACTATCTCTGTATAGGAGTTTGCATCCCCTTGGGTGCGTCAGTACTGTCACCCAGAGGGTCAACTCTCTTTTTGTCATTCTCAGACGTCACACCATCTAAGTCTGCATTCCAAACGACGCTCCTTCCCTTCCAAGTTCTGCCATGCGCCCAAACGGTGGTTCACCCCCACATATGGGGTATTAGCATACTCAGGACAAATTGAACAGCAACTTTTGGGTCCAATTTCTCCTGTTACCCTTGATAAAATAAAACAAATTGGAGCTGAAGTAAATTTTTAGTGAAGAAAAGTTAAAGGTTCATTTTTCTTAAACATTCCAAAAATTCCTGTGAAACACCTGAAGGATTAAGAAACTTCTTGAATGTGGTTTTGAGCTCCTTGAGAGGTCCAGTTTTTAGAGTGGTGTCACATTTAGGTATGTTCTATCATATAGACTCCTCAAAGTGACTTCAAATGTTATGTGGTCCCTAAAAAAAATGGTGTTGTAAAAATGAGATATTGCTGGTTCAAAAATTGCTCTGATGTAAGGTAGACATGTGGGAAATGTTACTTATTAAGTATTTTGTGTGACATATCTCTGTGATTTAAGGGCATAAAAATTTAAAGTTGGAAAATTGCTAAATTTTCTAAATTTTTGCCAAATTTCATTTTTTTCACAAATAAACACAGGTAATATCAAATAAATTTTACCACTGTCGTGAGTGGTACAATATGTCTCGAGAAAGCTGTGTCAGTATCATCAGGATCCGTTGAAGCATTCCAGCATAAATGGACAGTGGTCAGAATTGTAAAAATTGGCCCGGTCATTAATGTGTAGACCACCCTATGGGGTAAAGGGGTTAAAAAAGAAAAACTGAAATATCACATGGTCATAAATATTCAGACCCTTTGCTCAGTATTGAGTAGAATCACCCTTTTCAGCTACTACAGCCATGAGTCTTCTTGGGAATGATGTAACAAGTTTTTCACACCTGGTTTTGGGGCTTCTCTGCCATTCTTCCTTGTAGATCCTCTCCATTTCTGTCAGGTTGGATGGTGAACGTTGGTGGGCAGACATTTTCAGGTCTTTCCAGAGATGCTCAATTGGGTTTAGGTCAGGGCTCTGGCTGGGCCACTCAAGAATAGTCAGAGTTGTTCTGAAGCCACCCCTTTGTTATTTTAGCTGTGTGATTAGGGTCATTGTCTTGTTGGAAGGTGAACCTTAGGCCAAGTCTGAGGTCCAGAGCACTCTGGAATAGGTTTTCATCCAGGATATCTTTGTACTTGGCCACATTCATGTTTCCTTCAATGACAACTAGTCGTCCTGTCCCTGCAGCTGAAAAACACCCCCATAGCATGTTGCTGCCACAACCATGTTTCACTGTTGGGATTGTATTGGGCAGGTGATGAGCAGTGCCTGGTTTTCTCCACACATACCATTTAGAATTATCATCAAAAAGGTCTATCTTTGTCTCATAAGACCAGAGAATCGTATTTCTCATAGTCTGGGAGTCCTTCATGTGTTTTTTAGCAAACACTATGTGGGCTTTCATATGTCTTGCACCGAGGAGAGGCTTCTGTCAGGCCACCATAAAGGCCCGACTGGTGGAGAGCTGCAATGATAGAGTTGACTTTGTGGAACTTTCTCCTATCTCCTGTGGTGCAGTGACCAACGTTACAGCCAGGGGGCGCTTTGTGTGCACTTCAAGATGCACTTGGAGGCATAGTTGTGATGAGACAAAGTCCGGCAGAATTGTAGATGGCCGGTATGTGTGTCGCAGAGGAGGACACTCTGCGCTGTCAGTCTAAAGTTATGTTATGGTCTGGGACCTGTAGTCCCACATGTAAATGTGTAAGTTCTAATGGGAGATTGGCAGGGCTAGTCATGAGAGATGGGAGGGTCAGACTAGCCACACACACCCACACTCCCACCCAGGGGAGTGGTTACAGGTATGTAATGTGACCAGGGTGTGGGTCACATGGTTCCTGTGTTTGGATCTGAATGGTGCAAGTGCAAGGCCCTGGAAGCCTGTGTTGGATAATCCTGGGATTTCCTGAATAGCACATGGTGGGACTTTGCTACTGGTGGCCTGGGTATTGGACGGTCCCAGCTGGGGATGGACGTCCTGAATAGTACCCGGACTGGCCACCTGTGTGATCCTGTGTAACCTGGGTGTTGGGACCGGATCCCTGAATAGCACGAGGTGAGGACCGGGATCTGCAGAGCCAGTGACAGCTACTGTTTGGGGAAGCTACAGTCCTTCGGTGGCTCTGGACTAACTGATGTGTGCCGGCCAGGCAAGTTGGTGAACCCCGTAAGGCAGCTTTCCCAGAGGACTGACAAGGAGTCAACAGGTGGAGCAGGAGCTCCCATCAGGTACCTTCATAAACTGTAGGTGCTTGTTGTATCATGGAATGTATTGCAATGGACTGTACATCATATGGTTTATGCAGTTTAATAAACCAGACTCCTGTGAGGTACCGTGCCTGAGTGCTTGAATCTTGTGCCAAGCGAGTGTTCCCCAACACACTCAGGTAGCGTAATCTTACACTCCCTATGGCATCTCTGGTTCTTCTTTACCTTTCTCACCAAGGCTCTTCTCCCACGATTGCTCAGTTTGGCTGGACGGCCAGGTCTATGAAGACTTAAGGTACTGTCACACTCAGCGACGCTGCAGCGATATAGACAACGAGCCGACCTAAACTAGATCGCTGGAGCGTCGCTGTTTAGGTCGCTGTAGAGACGTCAAGCACAGCAACTCCAGAACGATGCAGGAGCGATCCAGTGACGTAACGGCGACTCGCTTATCGTTCTCGCTGGTTGTTAGCTCCATGTAAAACGTTGCTGGCGTCGTTGCTTTTGATGTCAAACATGATGATACATGCCGACCTAGCAACGAAATAAAGTTCTGGACTTCTAGCTCCAACCAGCGATGGCACAGCGGGATCCAGATCGCTGCTGCGTGTCAAACACAACGAGATCACTATCCAGGACACTGCAACGTCATGGGTTGTTGTCGTTCTCGTTGCAAAGTTGCTGAGTGTGATGGTACCTTTATGGTGGTCCCAAACTTCTTCCATTTAAGGATAATAAAGGCCACTGCGCTCTTAGGAACCTTAAGTACTGCAGAAATTATTTTGTAGCCTTGACGAGATCTGTGTCTTGCCACAATTTTGTCGCTGAGCTTCTTGGAAAATTCCTTTGACCTTTTGATTCTCATTTGGTCTGACATGCACTGTGAGCTGGACGGTCTTATAAAAACAGGTGTGTGCCTTTCCAAATCAAGTCCTATTAGTTTAATTAAACACAGCTAGACTCTAATGAAGGAGTAGAACCATCTCGAGGAAGATCACAAGGAAATGGACAGCATGTGACTAAAATGTGTGTCTGAGCAAAGGGTCTGAATACATATGACCATGTGATATTTTAGTTTTTCTTTTTTTAATACATATGCAAAAATGTCTACATTTCTGTTTTTTTTTCAGTCAAGATGGGGTGCAGAGTGTACATTAATGAGAAAAAAAATGAACTTTTTTGAATTTAGCAAATGGTTGCAATGAAACAAAAGTGAAAAATGTAGTGGAGTCTGAAAATTTTCCATACCCACTGTATATATGTGTGTGTGTGTGTGTGTATGTATGTGTATATCTACTATATAAAGCTAAATGTGTGTGTATGTGTGTGTGTGTATGTCAGGGATTGGCATCTGCACCGTCGCAGCTACAGCCACAAAATTTTGCACAGTCACACGTCTGGACCCCGGGAGCGTCATAGGCTATGTTGTGAGGTGAAATTTTAACCCCGCGCGTTCCAATTCACCAAACAATTTTGCCCCTATCTACATAATGGGGAAAAAGTGAAAGGAAAAGTGTTGGAGGCGTCGCAGCTACAGCCACAAAATTTTGCACAGTCACAAGTCTGGACCCCGAGAGTGTCATAGGCTATATTGTGAGGCGAAATTTTAACCCCGCGCGTTCCAATTCACCAAACAATTTTGCCCCTATCTACATAATGGGGAAAAAGTGAAAGGAAAAGTGTTGGAAGCGTCGCAGCTACAGCAACAAAATTTTGCACAGTCACACGTCTGGACCCCGAGAGCATCATAGGCTATGTTGTGAGGTGAAATTTTAACCCCGCGCTTTCCAATTCACCAATTTTGCCCCTATCTACATAATGGGAAAAAATGAAAGGAAAAGTGTAGGAGGCAAATTGACAGCTGCCAGATGTGAACAAGGGGGACGTAAAGAATGAGAGCGATGGCGCCAAAGAGTATATACCGTACAGTTGCTAAGGTGGGGCCCCGACATGGGATACTCACCACACATGGGGATATGAACACACACACAAAATGCGCCACACACTACCACGTGCTTGAACACATATCACCCTCAGTACACATTTCACCACACATACGCCAACCTCGCCACATAAAAGTCGAAACACAAAAGTCGCCGCTCAAAACTCGCCACGCGCAGAACTCGCCACATGCAAAAACTAGGTTCTTGCAAAACTCGCCACAAGTGCAAAACTCACCTCATGGAAAACTCGCCACACGCAAAACTTGCACACACGGAAAAATTGCCACATGCACAAAAGTTGCAACACATGCAAAATTTGCCTCACACAAAACTTGCACATACTCAAAAGGCACCACACAAAACTCGCCACGTGCAAAACTCGCCATGCGCAAAACTTGCTGCACACAAGTTGCTACACTAACCTGTCACATGCAACTCGACACACAAAAAGTTGCTACACGCATGTTGCCACACAAAACTCATCTCACAAAAGTCACTACATGCATGTCGCCACACGCAACTCAACACACACAACTTGACAAACGAAACTCGCCCTAAAACACACACAAGTCTGGTCTTATCCTTCAAAAATAAAAATCTGATTAATAAGCAGACAAACTACAACAAATGTACCATATAGGAAATACGGCAGCTGTCAGTCACATGACCTGTCTATTATGTGTATGTGTGAGCTAATATATACTGCCAGGGGGAGGGCTTCCTGTTGGCTGGGGATTTATCAGGCTGCAAATTTAGCTTACAAATACTGAGGTAAAAATACTGAGCAAATAACGTGTGAACAAGGTCTAATACAGGAGATGACACACAGGTATATACTATATACAGGGGAGATGACACACAGATATATACTATATACAGGAGAGATGACACACAGGTATATACTATATAGAGGAGGAGATGACATACAGGTACATATATATACAGGAGGAGATGACATACAGGTATATACTATATACAGGAGGAGATGACACACAGGTATATACTATATACAGGAGCAGATGACCTACAGGTATATACTATATACAGGAGGAGATGACATACAGGTATATGCTATATATAGAAGATGACATGCAGGTATATACTATATACAGGAGGAGATGACACACAGATATATACTATATACAGGGGAGATGACACACAGGTATATACTATATACAGGAGGAGATGACATACAGGTATATACTATATATAGAAGGAGATGACATTCAGGTATATACTATATATAGGGGAGATGACACACAGCAGGTATATAATATATACAGGGGAGATGACATACAGGTATATACTATATACAGGAGATGACATACAGATGTATACTATATATAAGGGAGATGACAAACATGTATATACTGAGGTGATGAGGTGAAAATGAGAGGTGTGAGGTGAAAATGAAAAGGTGTGAGTGCAAAATGAGAGGAGTGAGGAAAAATAGTGGAGTGATCAGAAAATGACAGATGTGAGGTTGAAATGACAAGTGTTAGGGGGGAATGAGAGGAGTGAGGGAGAAAATGAGAGATGTGAGGGAGAAAATGAGAGATGTGAGGGGGAAAATGAAAGATGTGATTGGGAAAATGAGAGGCGTGATGGGAAAATAAGAGAAGTGAGGTGCTATAACTAACCACAGATATTTACTATTCCCAGGCAACGCCGGGCTCTTCAGCTAGTCTAATATATAAAGCTGAATGTGTGTGTGTATGTGTGTGTGTGTGTGTGTGTATGTGTGTATGTCCGGGATTGGCATCTGCACCGTCGCAGCTACAGCCACAAAATTTTGCACAGTCACACGTCTGGACCCCGAGAGCGTCATAGGCTATGTTGTGAGGCGAAATTTTAATGATGCAGCACTCACCCTTGCGCTTCTTCCAAGTGTGCTCTTTATTCAGCAAAACATACTATGCATAGTATGAACCGGCATACGCAGTGATCTGTGAGGGAGCGGGAGTGAGGAGAGACCGGACGACGGCCGTATCGCACTACGGCGCTTCTACGGGTCCATGCTAAAAACAGGTGATGTCATTTCCTTTTTAAGGTTTTTTTTTTTTTTTTGACTCAACTGATTCTATTAATTGCAATTGTGCAAGTTAAAAACAATGAGATCTCTTATTACAGAATGAACATTTACAAGTATATTACAAAATGAACATTTACAAATGTATTATAAGAACACCGCCATGTCAAGTTTGTCGTTAAGACCCCCTGGGCCCTGTGCGTTTGTTTGTAGGATCCATTTCGCTTCACGCTGCAGCAGTAGGCGGTCATTATTACCGCCGTTTTGTGAACACTTAACTATTTCCAAACCTGCAAACCGCAATTGATCTGGACCACTAATGTGTGTCTCTGCCATATGTTCTACAAAACGCACGCGTCCCTTTCCTGTCCGAATTGAGTTATAATGCTCTCGTATTCGGACTGTGAGAGGTCTAATAGTCTTACCTATATAAAACCGTTGACACGGACAGAAAATTACGTAAACCAGAAATTTACTCTTGCAGGTTATGAAGTCTTTCACAAAATGCTCAATTATACCTATTTGCAAGGGGTTCTCAATTTTATGCAGATGGCATATGCTACAATTGCCACATCTGTGGTTACCTTGCGGTATGGTTTTTGCTAACCAATTATTTGTTGGTGGTGATACTTTATTTTTTACAACAAGGTCTCCTATATTAATTGATCTTTTATATGAGAATAGAGGACATGTATCCGGGAGATTTCTAAAGTCCACGTCTTTCTGCAGCACATGCCAATTTTTTCGTATTGCTGTTTGTATATCTCTATCTAAAGGGCTATGTTTAAATGTAAATGTGAATCTGCGATTTTTATTTTGATATTCGTTTGCATCTTTTCTTTTTCCAATGTTTTTTCTTTTTTTGCCCTTTTCTAACAGCTGAACTTGAGATAATTTGGCTGCTCTAATTTCTGCTTGTTGGAGAACATCTGTTGGATATCCTCTGTTTGAAAGGCGTGTTTTTAATTCTTCTACTTGAGTTTTATAATTTTCCTCATTATTGTTGATTTTACGTATTTCTCACCATTTGACTATATGGAATACTGCGCTTCGTGTGATTCGGGTGGTCACTTTTAAAATGTAAAATGTTGTTCGTCGCTGTGCTTTTTCTGTGGACTTTCGTTACTATATTTTCATTTACAATTTCTATTTTTACATCTAGGAATTCCAATTCTTTTTTATTGAACACTGAAGTAAATTTCATGTTTTCTTTATTATTATTGTTCAGGAAAGTAACGAATTCGTTAAATTTAATTTCTTCGCCATCCCACACCATAAAAATATTGTCGGCAAATCTTAAAAAAAGCCGTATGTGCCGAAGGTATGGGTTCTGGGGTCCGGTGACGTACCTCTCTTCAAAAGCTGCTAGAAACAGATTTGCTGCTAGAAACAGATATGGTCTTGTACAAAACTCTGACGATTGCATAGCACCACCCGCAGCTCACAGCAAGGGAGACCTCATCTGTCCTTCTGAAACAGATCGTTTAAGCGAATCTCCAATTGCGCTATAGTGAAGCTCTGTGCCGATCATCTTTCTGTTTCTTGGTATGGCGAAATTTTAACCCCACGCGTTCCAATTCACCAAACAGTTTTCCCCTATCTACATAATGGGGAAAAAGTGAAAGGAAAAGTGTTGGAGGCGTCGCAGCTACAGTCACAAAATTTTGCACAGTCACAAGTCTGGACCCCGAGAGTGTCATAGGCTATATTGTGAGGCGAAATTTTAACCCCGCGCGTTCCAATTCACCAAACAATTTTGCCCCTATCTACATAATGGGGAAAAAGTGAAAGGAAAAGTGTTGGAAGCGTCGCAGCTACAGCAACAAAATTTTGCACAGTCACACGTCTGGACCCCGAGAGCATCATAGGCTATGTTGTGAGGTGAAATTTTAACCCCGCGCTTTCCAATTCACCAATTTTGCCCCTATCTACATAATGGGAAAAAATGAAAGGAAAAGTGTAGGAGGCAAATTGACAGCTGCCAGATGTGAACAAGGGGGACTTAAAGAATGAGAGCGATGGCACCAAAGAGTATATACCGTACAGTTGCTAAGGTGGGGCCCCGACATGGGATACTCACCACACACGGGGATATGAACACACACAAAATGCGCCACACACTACCACATGCTTGAACACATATTACCCTCAGTACACATTTCACCACAAATACACCAACCTCGCCACATAAAAGTCGAAACACAAAGTCGCCACTCAAAACTCGCCACGCGCAGAACTCGCCACATGCAAAAACTAGGCAATTGCAGAACTCGCCACAAGTGCAAAACTCACCTCATGGAAAACTCGCCACACGCAAAACTTGCACACGTGGAAAAATTGCCACATGCACAAAAGTTGCAACACATGCAAAAGTTGCCTCACACAAAACTTGCACATACTCAAAAGGCACCACACATAAAACTCGCCACGCGCAAAACTCGCCATGCGCAAAACTTGCTGCACACAACTTGCTACACTAACCTGTCACATGCAAATCGACACACAAAAAGTTGCTACACGCATGTTGCCACACAAAACTCATCTCACAAAAGTCGCTACATGCATGTCGTCACACGCAACTCTACACACACAATTTGACAAACGAAACTCGCCCTAAAACACACACAAGTCTGGTATTATCCTTCAAAAATAAAAATCTGATTAATAAGCAGACAAACTACAACAAATGTACCATATAGGAAATACGGCAGCTGTCAGTCACATGACCTGTCTATTATGTGTATGTGTGAGCGAATATATACTGCCAGGGGGAGGGCTTCCTGTTGGCTGGGGATATATCAGGCTGCCAATTTAGCTTACAAATACTGAGGTAAAAATACTGAGCAAATAACGTGTGAACGAGGTCTAATACAGGAGGAGATGACACACAGGTATATACTATATACAGGGGAGATGACACACAGGTATATACTATATACAGCAGGAGATGACATACAGGTATATGCTATATATAGAAGATGACATGCAGGTATATACTATATACAGGAGGAGATGACACACAGATATATACTATATACAGGGGAGATGACACACAGGTATATACTATATACAGCAGGAGATGACATACAGGTATATGCTATATATAGAAGATGACATGCAGGTATATACTATATACAGGAGGAGATGACACACAGATGTATACTATATACAGGGGAGATGACACACAGGTATATACTATATGCAGGAGGAGATGACACTCAGATATATACTATATACAGGAGGAGATGACACACAGGTATATACTATATACAGGAGGAGATGACATACAGGTATATACTATATATAGAAGGAGATGACATTCAGGTATATACTATATATAGGGGAGATGACACACAGCAGGTATATACTATATACAGGGGAGATGACAAACAGGTATATACTATATACAGGAGATGACATACAGATGTATACTATATATAAGGGAGATGACAAACATGTATATACTGAGGTAATGAGGTGAAAATGAAAAGGTGTGAGTGCAAAATGAGAGGAGTGAGGAAAAATAGTGGAGTGATCAGAAAATGACAGATGTGAGGTTGAAATGACAAGTGTTAGGGGGGAATGAGAGGAGTGAGGGAAAAAATGAAAGGTGTGAGGGAGAAAATGAGAGATGTGAGGGGGAAAATGAAAGATGTGATTGGGAAAATGAGAGGCGTGATGGGAAAATAAGAGAAGTGAGGTGCTATAACTAACCACAGATATTTACTATGCCCAGGCAACGCCGGGCTCTTCAGCTAGTGTGTATATGTATATATATATATATATATATATATATATATATATATATATATATATATATATATATATATATATACTAGCTGAAGAGCCCGGCGTTGCCTGGGCATAGTAAATATCTGTGGTTAGTTATAGCACCTCACTTCTCTTATTTTCCCATCACGCCTCTCATTTTCCCACCAATCACATCTTTCATTTTCCCCCTCACATCTCTCATTTTCTCCCTCACATCTCTCATTTTCTCCCTCACTCCTCTCATTCCCCCCTAACACTTGTCATTTCAACCTCACATCTGTCATTTTCTGATCACTCCACTATTTTTCCTCACTCCTCTCATTTTGCACTCACACCTTTTCATTTTCACCTCATCACCTCAGTATATACATGTTTGTCATCTCCCTTATATATAGTATACATCTGTATGTCATCTCCTGTATATAGTATATACCTGTATGTCATCTCCCCTGTATATATTATATACCTGCTGTGTGTCATCTCCCCTATATATAGTATATACCTGTATGTCATCTCCTCCTGTATATAGTATATACCTGTGTCATCTCCCCTGTATATAGTATATATCTGTGTGTCATCTCCTCCTGTATATAGTATATACCTGCATGTCATCTTCTATATATAGCATATACCTGTATGTCATCTCCTCCTGTATATAGTATATACCTGTAGGTCATCTGCTCCTGTATATAGTATATACCTGTGTGTCATCTCCTCCTGTATATAGTATATACCTGTATGTCATCTCCTCCTGTATATATATGTACTTGTATGTCATCTCCTCCTCTATATAGTATATACCTGTGTGTCATCTCTCCTGTATATAGTATATATCTGTGTCATCTCCCTTGTATATAGTATATACCTGTGTGTCATCTCCTCCTGTATTAGACCTCGTTCACACGTTATTTGCTCAGTATTGTTACCTCAGTATTTGTAAGCTAAATTGGCAGCCTGATAAATCCCCAGCCAACAGGAAGCCCTCCCCCTGGCAGTATATATTAGCTCACACATACACATAATAGACAGGTCATGTGACTGACAGCTGCCGTATTTCCTATATGGTACATTTGTTGTAGTTTGTCTGCTTATTAATCAGATTTTTATTTTTGAAGGATAAGACCAGACTTGTGTGTGTTTTAGGGCGAGTTTCGTTTGTCAAGTTGTGTGTGTTGAGTTGCGTGTGGCGACATGCATGTAGTGACTTTTGTGAGATGAGTTTTGTGTGGCAACATGCGTGTAGCAACTTTTTGTGTGTCGAGTTGCATTTGACAGGTTAGTGTAGCAACTTGTGTGCAGCAAGTTTTGCGCATGGCGAGTTTTGCGCGTGGCACGTTTTGTGTGGTGCCTTTTGAGTATGTGCAAGTTTTGTGTGAGGCAAATTTTGCATGTGTTGCAACTTTTGTGCATGTGGCAATTTTTCCGCGTGTGCAAGTTTTGCGTGTGGCGAGTTTTCCATGAGGTGAGTTTTGCACTTGTGGCGAGTTTTGCAAGAACCTAGTTTTTGCATGTGGCGAGTTCTGCGCGTGGCAAGTTTTGAGCGGCGACTTTTGTGTTTCGACTTTTATGTGGCGAGGTTGGCGTATGTGTGGTGAAATGTGTGCTGAGGGTGATATGTGTTCAAGCACGTGGTAGTGTGTGGCGCATTTTGTGTGTGTGTTCATATCCCCGTGTGTGGTGAGTATCCCATGTCGGGGCCCCACCTTAGCAACTGTACGGTATATACTCTTTGGCGCCATCGCTCTCATTCTTTACGTCCCCCTTGTTCACATCTGGCAGCTGTCAATTTGCCTCCAACACTTTTCCTTTCATTTTTTCCCATTATGTAGATAGGGGCAAAATTGGTGAATTGGAAAGCGCGGGGTTAAAATTTCACCTCACAACATAGCCTATGATGCTCTCGGGGTCCAGACGTGTGACTGTGCAAAATTTTGTTTCTGTGGCTGCGACGCTTCCAACACTTTTCCTTTCACTTTTTTCCCCATTATGTAGATAGGGGCAAAATTGTTTGGTGAATTGGAACGCGCGGGGTTAAAATTTCACCTCACAACATAGCCTATGACGCTCCCGGGGTCCAGACGTGTGACTGTGCAAAATTTTGTGGCTGTAGCTGCGACGGTGCAGATGCCAATCCCGGACATACACACACACACACACACACACACACACACACACACACACACACACACACACACACACACACACACATTCAGCTTTATATAGTAGATAGATAGATAGATATATATATATATATATATATATATATATATATATATATATATATATATATATATATATATATATATATATATATATATATATATATATATATATATATATATATATACATACATAGCAAATACAAAAGGAACAGCCAGACAGCACCACTGCCAGGAAGAACAAAGTGGGAACCGCTCACCTGTGTAAAGCCAGGATTTTATCTGATCTTGGGTGCGTAGCTCCGCTGGAGAAAAGTCCATATGAAATAGTGAATGTATAAGGAAATAGAGCGCACTCGCCGATCATCCAGTGCAGGAATCTTTATTCAAACATCGTGCTGTACATCTTCACGACCGGGGGTGCTGTACAGAGAGTGCGGCAAAGCGGGACGACAGCCGTTTCACGCCTGGCTGACCCGTTGAAGCGCCAGCCAGGCGTGAAACGGCCGTCGTCCCGCTTTGCCGCACTCTCTGTACAGCACCCCCGGTCGTGAAGATGTACAGCACGATGTTTGAATAAAGATTCCTGCACTGGATGATCGGCGAGTGCGCTCTATTTCCTTATACATTCACTATATATATATATATATATATATATATATATATATATATATATATATATATATATATATATATATATATATATATATATATATATATATATATATATATATATTCAATAGTACACATTAAAAAGCAAACTTTGCAATACATATAGAGAGAGAGAAATAAAAAAATGAAAACTGCACAAAAAACTCAAAAAAGGTGGACTTTATTGCCCAACGGCGTGGCAACGTTTCGGATTTAGTATCCTTTCTCAAGCTTGGGAAAAGATTTGCATTGGGGATGGGGTGCTTTCATGTGTGGCGGAGATTTGAGGACATAAAATGAAGAGAAAAGGGGGAGATGGGGGCATGTATGAGGAAACAGTGCAGGGGTATGTGGGGCATGTATGAGGAAACAGTATGGGGGAATGGGTGCATGTATGAGGAAACAGTAAGAGGGAATGGGGGGCATGTATATGGAAGCAGTAAGAGGGAATGGGGGCATATATGAGGAAACAGTATGGGAGAATGCGGGCATGTATGAGGAAACCGTACAGGGGTATGTGGGGCATGTATGAGGAAACAGTATGGGGGAATGGGTGCATGTATGGGGGAATGGGTGCATGTATGAGGAAACAGTACGGGTGAATGGTGGTTATGTATGAGGAAACAGTATGGGAGAATGAGGGCATGTATGAGGAAACAGTACTGGGGCAATGGGGCGATATATGAGGAAACAGTAAGGGGGATGGGTGCAGACAGTATGGGGCGCAAATGGGGGAATGTATGCAGACACAGTATGAGTAGTGATGTGAAAAGTGTGTGTGGACAGAGTACAGGGAGTGAGGGTGTTGGGATGTGTGCAGACACAGTATGGGGAGTCAGGTGAGCAGGCAGTATAGAAAGTGAGGGGGAAAATATATGAGAAGACAGTATGGTGAACAGGGGGGATGTGAAAGGAGACAGTATGAGGAGGGTGGGGATTAATGTGAGTTGACAGTATGGGGGAAGAAAAGTGAGTGGTCACAGAATAGAAACTAAGTACTGGGGGCGTAGTATGGAGGGACAGTGTAAGGGCACAGCCAGGAGGGGACAGTATACCAAGGAGGGGGAGTGTGATGGCAGAGTACAGTTTACAAACCGGGCCCTATAGGGGGGACAGTATGAGAGGACAGTGTGAAGAGGGGGGCCGGTATGGAAAGGAAAGGTCAGTGTGAAGAGCATGTACCATAAGAGGGACAACGTGGGGGTCATATTTTGTGTGGACAATATAGTGAGGGACAACTTTTTTTATTCAGGAGCATTATAATGAGACTTCTATCTTTAAGGGCATCATGTGGAGATTTTCTTCAAAAGAACGTAGAAGATTGAAGTCTACAGAGACGCCTGTGGATGAGAAAACTCATCATGGGGTCTGGACAAGATGAAGAAAAGGAGAGCGGCTCCAGACACGATGTCATCTATAAGGTACCTGGATGTAAATGTTATTTGTGATACTAATTCTCATGTTTTTATTTACCGTATGTTAACAGCATTAAAGGGGATGTCCAGGTTTGTAATGAGTCTGCAGTCATTCTTTGTGACTGCAGACTTCTGACTCCTCACTTTCTCAATGAAAATGAACTTAGCGAGGCCAGGCACGTCGGAATGTGGTCAAAAGTATACAAATCGCAAGCTTGTGCTGACATGACTGTCCACCTGCAAGGAAGAATCCTAAAAGTGTGCAGTGCATTAGTTGTGAGAATTCAGAAGCTGCGATTTCAGGATTCAGTTCTGCAGGTTCCAGTAGTCGTCACATGGACACTTCACTCATATGCGACTTTCATACTTATGGGCCTGTGACAATGAGCTTCTCCTCCTGCTTTTCTCAGTCTTTCACTGAACATCGAGAGCATTAGGGAGAGGAGCTCTTGGGTACATGACTAAGTGTGCAAATCTCATATGTCCTTGGTGGGTGGGCGGGGGGCGCCAAACTGAATTCTTACCCCGGGGGCATCTAAAAATCACTAAAATTGACAAATCTCCGGGCCCGGATGGGATACACCCACGAGTACCGCAGGAACTAAGTACATTCTTTAATAGACCATTATTTTTAATCTTTAAAGACTCCATAATAACAGGGTCTGTACCACAGGACTGGTGTATAGCAAATGTGGTGCCAATATTCAAAAAGGGGACAAAAACTGAACTTGGAAATTATAGGCCTGTAAGCTTAACCTCTACTGTGGGTAAAATCCTGGAGGGTATTCTAAAAGATGCTATGCTGGAGTATCTGAAGAGGAATAACCTCATGACCCAATATCAACATGGGTTTACTAGAGACCATTCCTGACAGACTAATCTGATCAGTTTCTATGAAGAGGTACATTCCGGACTGGTCGAAGGAAGCGCAGTGGACGTTGTGTATATGGACTCTTCAAAAGCTTTTGATACGGTGCCACCCAAAAGGGAGAACAAATGGGGATAGGGGAAAATATGTGTAAGTGGGTTAAGAGCTGGCTCAGGGATAGGAAACAAAGGGTGGTTATTAATGTAGCACACTCGGCTGGGTTGCGCTTAGCTGAACTTGATGGACGTTTCTCTTTTTTCAACTGTATTAATTTTGTAGCTATGAAACAAAGGAAATGTTTGGGGATTACTTTTCTAAAATTAGAAAACAACTTTAATACTATGGCTGGTATTACTAGTACTAGCAAAGCATGGGCGGACAAGCAATTGGTGTAACCTTTGCAGGTGCACAGGGTTCCATGAGCTAAGGGGGCCACCTTTCACCTCAAAGAAAGTGGAATTGTATATTATAATTAGCTATTAGGTTGGAATGGGCCGCTATACTGTTTATGCACAGGGCCATGGGCGTAGCCACCAAGTGGCGGGGGGCAGCTCCCCTCTCTAGAAGCAGAGGCACACACCTATCATGATGAGGCCACCGACCGCCACCTGTCTGAGTAAGTAACGGTTGCCTTAGGCAGCACTGGCAGTAAACAGAGGGCAGGGCGCCAGGGTGGCATGATGCATCGGCGGAGCGGAGGTCGGCACCCGCAGCTGCTAGTAGGAGTTTTAATCCCGGCCTCAGTGTCTGCCGGCCACTTTGCACTGCAGAATATCATGGCGGGGACTGGAGTCAGTGATGACATCATCACTGAGTTCCTGGAGTCCTGCAGAGCGGCACCGGAACAAAAGCTGGGGAGACTGCTGAAGCTGCTAGGAGGAGAGAAGACACAGTAAAAAAAAAAAAGTAAATACTTGTTAAATCAGAGAGTGACCTGATGGGAGATAATGTGGGGACTCCCATATCATATACAGCCCCCATAGGGCTTCCATATCATATACAGCCCCCCTGTAGGGCTGTATATGATATGAGAGCCCTATGGTAGGCTATATCATATGGAAGCCCTATGGGGCAGAATATGATATGGGAGCCCTATGGGGGCTGTATATGATATGGGAGCCCTATGGAGGGCTCTATATGATATGGGAGCACCATGGGGTGGCTGTATATGATATGGGAGCCACATGGGGCATTGGGGAGCTGTATATGAGATGAGAGCCCTATGTGGTGGCTGTATATGTGTTTGTGGGGGGGCGCCATTTTGAAGTTTGCCTCAGACAGCAGTGTAGCTAGGTTCACCCCTGCCCTATAAGCAAAAAAATATTATTATCCTTCCTGCGCTTTATACTTACCTCGCAGCACTCCCTTGGTGACCACCAGTATCTTCTGACCCCCCACTGGGCCGCAGCGAGCGCGGGGTCTAGGACCCGGAAGCACTATGTGACCGGTGACGTCGCCTGGTCACATGGTGCTGTTTAAGGTCCTGTGCCAGGTCCTATGATGCCGGGATGAGGAGCGATCACCCGGTGAGATGAGTAAAAAGTACAGAAAGAAAGCGCAAAAAGAATTGACATGGTCGTTCTTTTTGCGGACACACTTTGCAGTGCAAAGCGCATCTGCAAAAAGACTGGCCATGTGACCCTTTTTGGAAGTGCATTTGAACAGCAAGGTTGATTGCTGTTGAGGGAAACTAGAAAAAAAAAATCTATAAATCTTCAGCATAGCGAGTGTGAGCGAGCTGAGTGTGGCCTGAGCGTAAGTGTGGACGGCGGTAAGTGTGACTTGTGATTCAGTGAAGAGGTATTTGGAAAGCCTTTAACAAATACCTGTGTGAATTGGTGTGAGTTGCTGAATTGGGGGTAGCTATATTCATAAGGGTTAACTTAGGGTGGGGGCTCATAGTTAAGGGTTTATAAGGGGCAGCTGTTTGGGGCTCAAGTCCTTTTTGGATGTGCATTTGAACAGCAATGTGGATTGCTGTTAAGGGAACTAGAGAAAAAAAAATCTATAAATCTTCAGCATAGCGAGTGTGAGCGAGCTGAGTGTGGCCTGAGTGTAAGTGTGGACGGCGGTAAGTGTGACTTGTGATTCAGTGACTTTGGAGTCAGGGAGTTTCCAAGGGAGGAATTACTGAATTGCTGTCTGATTTTTATTAATACTTTGTATTTATTTTTATTTATTTTTATTGAACTGTTCTGTCTGGTGCAATCCCCATTAGGAAATGTGCTCCACGATTGTTAATGCCATCCAGTGCACATCTTGCCACATGTATGCAATCCTTGAGCAGCCGATCGAGGGTGCATACTGCTGTGCGAGATGTGAGCACGTTGTGCATTTGGAAACCCAGATTCTGACTCTAAATGTGCAGCTGGCAACACTGAGATCCATAGACAATATGGAGAGGAGTCTTCTGCTCACGGAGCAGACGCTCAATGGGACAGATGAGGGGGGGGATGGTGGGATGGAGCTGCAGGACAATGAAGTAGCAAGCTGGGTGACAGTTAGGAAGCGGGGTAGAGGGAAGAGTGCCAGGGAGGCTAGTCCTGATCTGGAACACCCCAATAAGTTTGCTAAGTTGGCAGATGAGGGGGGTGCCAGTACAGGGGTAGCACTGCTGCAGCCAGGCATGTCCTCTGAAAGCCGGAGGAGTGACTGCTCCAGTAAGGAGGGAAGTAGGAGAGCAGGGCAGGCCAGACAGGTGCTGGTAGTGGGCGACTCAATTATTAGGGGAACAGATAGGGCAATCTGTCACAAAGACAGGGATCGTCGAACGGTGTGCTGCCTACCTGGCGCTCGAGTCCGACACATCGCTGATCGGGTGGACAGATTATTGGGAGGGGCTGGTGAGGACCCAGCGGTCATGGTGCACATTGGCACTAATGACAAAGTTAGAGGTAGGTGGAAGGTCCTTAAAGATGACTTCAGGGAATTAGGCTGCAAGCTGAAAGCAAGGACCTCCAACGTGGTATTTTCCGAAATACTGCCGGTACCACGTGCCACGCCAGAGAGGCAACGGGAGATTAGGGAGGTTAATAAGTGGCTCAAGAATTGGTGTAGGAAAGAGGGGTTTGGGTTCCTGCAGAACCGGGCCGACTTCTCAGTTGGCTACAGGCTCTACGCTAGGGACGGGCTGCACCTCAATGGGGAGGGTGCAGCTGTGCTGGGGGAGAGAATGGCTAGAAGGTTGGAGGAGTGTTTAAACTAGGAATTGGGGGGAGGGTATTCATTTTATAGGAGGGGAAGATAGTGCAGATAGAGACTTGGGCACAAATAAGGAAGTTGGGGGTGGCGATGGCATGGGGGGTGGGGTCAGAACAGTTAATAATTTAAGAAATAGAAGTACAGAGAGGAACATAAAGTGCATGTATACTAATGCCAGAAGCCTCGCCAACAAAATGGACGAATTAGAACTAATGTTGTTGGAGCATAATTATGACATGGTGGGGATATCTGAAACGTGGCTGGATGAGAGCCATGACTGGGCTGTTAACTTGCAGGGCTATAGCCTGTTCAGAAATGACCGTACAGAAAAGCGAGGGGGAGGGGTGTGTCTATATGTAAAATCATCCTTAAAAGGAACCTGTCACCTGAATTTGGCGGGACTGGTTTTGGGTCATATGGGCGGAGTTTTCGGGTGTTTGATTCACCCTTTCCTTACCCGCTGGCTGCATGCTGGCTGCAATATTGGATTGAAGTTCATTCTCTGTCCTCCGTAGTACATGCCTGCACAAGGCAAGATTGCTTTGCGCAGGCGTGTACTATGGAGGACAGAGAATGAACTTCAATCCAATATTGCAGCCAGCATGCAGCCAGCGGGTAAGGAAAGGGTGAATCAAACACCCGAAAACTCCGCCCATATGACCCAAAACCAGTCCCGCCAAATTCAGGTGACAGAGTCCCTTTAAAACCCATCCTGCACGATAATATAGGTGAATTTAATGAAAATGTAGAATCCCTGTGGGTGGAGATAAGGGGAGGGGGAAAAAATAATAAATTACTGATAGGGGTTTGTTATAAATCTCCAAAAATAATGGAAGCAATGGAGAATATCCTCGTAAAGCAAATAGATGAAGCTGCGACTCAAGGAGAAGTCATTATTATGGGGGACTTCAACTACCCTGAAATAGATTGGGGAACAGAAACCTGCAGTTCCAGCAAAGGTAATCAGTTTTTGACAATTATGAGAGACAATTACCCTTCACAACTGGTTCAGGACCCAACAAGAAGGGGGGCACTGCTAGACCTAATATTAACCAACAGGCCAGACCGCATATCAAATATAAGGGTTGGGGGTCACTTGGGAAATAGCGATCACAAAATAATAAGTTTTCATGTATCCTTTAAAAAGATGTGTAGTAGAGGGGTTACAAGGACACTAAACTTCAGGAGGGCAAATTTCCAACGGATGAGAGAGGATCTTGGTGCAATTAACTGGGACGATATCCTGAGACATAAAAATACACAAAGAAAATGGGAGACGTTTATTAGCATCCTGGATAGGACCTGTGCACAGTATATACCGTATGGGAATAAACATACTAGAAATAGGAGGAAACCAATATGGCTAAATAGAGCTGTAAGGGGCGCAATAAGTGACAAAAAGAAAGCATTTAGAGAATTAAAGGAAGTAGGTAGTGAGGAGGCATTAAATAAATACAGAAAATTAAATACATTCTGTAAAAAGCAAATCAAGGCAGCAAAGATTGAGACAGAGAGACTCATTGCCAGACAGAGTAAAAATAATCCTAAAATATTCTTTAACTACATAAATAGTAAGAAACTAAAAAATGATAGTGTTGGCCCCCTTAAAAATAGTCTGGGTGAGATGGTGGATGAGGATGAGGAAAAAGCCAATATGCTAAATGACTTTTTTTCATCAGTATTTACACAAGAAAATCCCATGGCAGACAAAATGACTAGTGATAAAAATTCCCAATTAAATGTCACCTGCTTAACCCAGCAGGAAGTGCGGCGGCGTCTAAAAATCACTAAAATTGACAAATCTCCGGGCCCGGATGGGATACACCCTCGAGTACTGCAGGAATTAAGTACAGTCATTGATAGACCATTATTTTTAATCTTTAAAGACTCCATAATAACAGGGTCTGTGCCACAGGACTGGCGTATAGCAAATGTGGTGCCAATATTCAAAAAGGGAACAAAAACTGAACTCGGAAATTATAGGCCAGTAAGCTTAACTGTGGGTAAAATCCTGGAGGGCATTCTAAGGGACGCTATACTGGAGTATCTGAAGAGGAATAACCTCATGACCCAGTATCAGCACGGGTTTACTAGGGACCGTTCATGTCAGACTAATTTGATCAGCTTCTATGAAGAGGTAAGTTCCGGATTGGACCAAGGGAACCCAGTGGATGTAGTGTATATGGACTTTTCAAAAGCTTTTGATACGGTGCCACACAAAAGGTTGATACATAAAATGAGAATAATGGGGATAGGGGAAAATATGTGCAAGTGGGTTGAGAGCTGGCTCAGGGATAGGAAACAAAGGGTGGTTATTAATGGAGCACACTCGGACTGGGTAGCGGTTAGCAGTGGGGTACCACAGGGGTCAGTATTGGGCCCTCTTCTTTTTAACATATTTATTAATGACCTTGTAGGGGGCATTCAGAGTAGTATTTCAATATTTGCAGATGACACTAAACTCTGCAGGGTAATCAATACAGAGGAGGACAATTTTATATTACAGGATGATTTATGTAAACTAGAAGCTTGGGCTGATAAATGGCAAATGAGCTTTAATGGGGATAAATGTAAGGTCATGCACTTGGGTAGAAGTAATAAGATGTATAATTATGTGCTAAAACTCTGGGCAAAACCGTCAATGAAAAAGACCTGGGTGTATGGGTGGATGACAAACTTAAATTCAGTGGCCAGTGTCAGGCAGCTGCTACAAAGGCAAATAAAATAATGGGATGCATTAAAAGAGGCATAGATGCTCATGAGGAGAATATAATTTTACCTCTATACAAGTCACTAGTTCGACCACACTTAGAATACTGTGCACAGTTCTGGTCTCCGGTGTTTAAGAAAGACATAGCTGAACTGGAGCGGGTGCAGAGAAGAGCGACCAAGGTTATTAGAGGACTGGGGGGTCTGCAATACCAAGATAGGTTATTACACTTGGGGCTATTTAGTTTGGAAAAACGAAGATTAAGGGGTGATCTTATTTTAATGTATAAATATATGAGGGGACAGTACAAAGACCTTTCTGATGATCTTTTTAATCATAGACCTGAAACAGGGACAAGGGGGCATCCTCTGCGGTTGGAGGAAAAAAGGTTTAAGCATAATAACAGACGCGGATTCTTTACTGTAAGAGCAGTGAGACTATGGAACTCTCTGCCGTATGATGTTGTAATGAGTGATTCATTACTTAAATTTAAGAGGGGACTGGATACCTTTTTGGAAAAGTATAATGTTACAGGGTATATACACTAGATTCCTTGATAGTGCGTTGATCCAGGGAACTAGTCTGATTGCCGTATGTGGAGTCGGGAAGGAATTTTTTTCCCCAATGTGGAGCTTACTCTTTGCCACATGGGGTTTTTTGCCTTCCTCTGGATCAACATGTTAGGGCATGTTAGGTTAGGCTATGGGTTGAACTAGATGGACATATAGTCTTCCTTCAACCTTAATAACTATGTAATAACTATGTAACTATGTAACGCATTTCAGCAAAAGCCATTGATTTTGCTGTGATGCATTGCGGACCTGCGTTTCACTGCATTTACGCAGTGCTAAATACCACTGCATAAATGCAGAAATATGCAGCATGTGAGCGTACCTTTTTCCTTGAAACAACTAATCATTCAAATTTTTTCCAGTTATAATTTATTAGTTTACTTTTCTTTAGAAGAAATCGAGGCTGCCTAACTGAATATAAGAAACTGATTTCAAAAAGGTGAGTTTAGTAATTTCTGTAGAAAATGAAATTGAGAGTAGGGTTGAGCGACCTTGACTTTTTTAGAGTCGAGTTGGGTTTTGCAAAACCCGACTATCTCAAAAGTCGGTTCGAGTGAAATCGGCCAATTATGTCGTAAAATCGGGATCGACCGAAACACGAAACCCAATGCAAGTCAATGGGGCAGCATAGTCGGCAGTGAGTGGGGGCCAGGAAAACACCTAGAGTGCCCATTTTAATGGCAAAAACATCCATTCTTCTTAATGAAGCTTGTCAATCTTAATTTCCCTTAAAATAATTGGAAATTGGGGGTCATTTGGCTAAAATTGTTGGGGGTAGGGCTGGTTCAAGTATTTTGTGGGCCCAGGAAATCTGGACCACGTCACGGCAGTGGAGCAGGGAGAGGTAAGTATTTCAACTTTGCAAGTGCTGTGATCCTGAGCAAGCAAGGGGGGCCCACTGTTTGGCATTGGCACTGGCACAGGGCCCCTCAAAGTACGGTGGTGTGTTTGCACGGTGGGGGCGCCTCCCACCGGCAGCGACACTTTTGCGTACTATGAGGGGCCCTGTGCCAGTGACGTCACCAAAGAGTATTCCCCCCCCACGCCTGATGAAGGAACCTGCACTTTCATCTGCACATTCCTCTTTGTCCCCGTGTAAGGTGGTATGGTATGCGGGAAGGGGAACCTGACTTTCAGCAGGGTCAGATTCTGGCTGTGTAGCGTGCACGGGGAATGTAGCGTTCTGGGTCAATGTACCAGCAGACTCATCTATCACTGGCTGGGCAATGGGCAGGATGAGGAGGAAACACAGATATAGGCCCAAATAATAAAGTGGGCTAAATGCAGTTCAAAATTGGTAACAGGACTAACCAGGGGGCATTGCTTTGTTCAGTGGAGTACAACTGTAATGAGAGGCTGACACAGTGAGTAGGCCCAAATCAGTAAGTAGGCTAAATGCAGTTCAAAATTGGTAACAGAAGTAAACAGGCGGCACTGGTTTGTTCAGTGGAGGAGAACATCAAGGAGCGGCAGACACCGTTAGTAGGGCCAACAAAACAAGTAGGCCAAATGCAGTGTTATATTAAAAACAATTTAACAAGAGCCTGAAGATAGAATTTAGGCAGAGACAACCTGGAGAACACCTTGGAGCGGCAGACACTGGTAGTAGGCCCCAACCCTAGTACTAGCCCCACTGCAGTTTGATTAACAAACTATTTAACAAGAGCCTGAAGATCGAAGCTCAGGAAAGGCAACCAGGAGAACACCTTGGAGCGGCAGAAACTGGTAGTAGGCCCCAACCCTAGTAGTAGCCCCACTGCAGTTTGATTAAAAAACTATTTAACAAGAGCCTGAAGATCGAAGCTCAGGAAAGGCAACCAGGAGAACACCTTGGAGCGGCAGACACAGGTAGTAGGCCCCAACCCTAGTACTAGCCCCACTGCAGTTTGATTAAAAAACTATTTAACAAGAGCCTGAAGATCAAAGCTCAGGAAAGGCAACCAGGAGAACACCTTGGAGCGGCAGACACTGGTAGTAGGCCCCAACCCTAGTACTAGCCCCACTGTAGTTTGATTAAAAAGCTATTTAACAAGAGACTGAAGATCGAAGCTCAGGAAAGGCTACCAGGAGAACACCTTGGAGCGGCAGAAACCGTTAGTAGGCCCTACCGAAATAGTAGCCCCAATGCAGTTTTTCCCGTCTCCCATGACAGCACACCTGAGAGAGGGATCCGCCCAGTCGGGACAGGAAACCTACCGAAACAAAAGGGCGGTACCTCTCCCTCGCTTCAGTTGGGTTTCCTGTCCTGATGGGAACCCTTGTGCTGAATCACGGCGGTACTTTTTTATTTTTATCGTGCTTGATTGAAGATCCTCTTACCCACTCCCGTCCCGGCACTTGAAGCGCAGGCAGAACGCCTGTGTGTCGGCCTTCGGGTTGCTGGTAGCGCCGTCCGCAGATCCCTCTGGCTCTTGCGTACGCGCGGGCGTTGGTCCAGCGCAGTCCGGATCTCTGGAGCCATTCTGCGGCTGCCACGCCGCTCTCTCCCCCTCTGCTGGGCGACTTCCGGTGCGCGGCTGCCGTGTGGCAACAGAGCACGCTGGGAATGGACGTGCCTGCTTGACGTCAGAGAGGCGCGCCGGATCCAAGATGGTGGCGCCCATGGAGTAAGACGCCGGTGATAATGCAAGCTTTCCGGCGGTGTTTTTTTGAGGGGGAGAGGAGCGACAATAGTTACCGGAAGAGGCGGGGAGCGCTGTGGAAAGACCCCTTATTAAGGGGGTGGCTGCACTAGATCGCTGCTCATTTCCATACAGTTTCCAGAGATGGAGGGTATGGAGCAGCAGCAGCAGCTATTACAGCAGCAACAGCAGCAGCAGCAAGAGCCCTTATCGGGCGATACATCTGCTCATCATCATGCGAAAAAAAATAGCCGTTCAAGTGGAAGGAGCAGCAATCGTCCTAGTCGGACATCTCAGGACTCTTCATCATCCAGGAGGAATGTTCCCCGTGCTCCCAGTCCGCCTCGGAATCCGGTACCCTTTATGGTCAGCGGGTGGTGAGTGATCTACGTGAATGTCACCCTGGTGGTAATGGGCTACATTTTCTGTTTGCTTGGCAGGCGCCGAGGAAGGCTAGCTCCAAGACAAAGAATAAAGAATGTGCCCTTTGTAAAGTCCCATTGGCAGTTCAATGGCAGAAAAGTCTTTGTATAGATTGTATTCAAAAGACTATCCAGGAAGAGACCCCTGACTTTGCCTCTAGTCTTAGAGCAATAATCAGAGCCGAAGTACAAGACTCTGTTAAAGCAGCCCTTAAAAAAAGGGTAGTAAACACCCTGAACCAGTTTAGGTTTCTGAAGTGTCTCCTTCTGATGAGGAAGGTCAGGTGGAACCGTTATCTCCCTGCTCCTCTTCTCCTAAGTCCTCTGACTCCTCTTCTGATAGTGATGTGGGAGGCCGTCCGTGCTTTCTTACTGAGAACACGGACAAGTTAGTAAAAGCCGTTAGAGCTTCAATGGGCCTTAAGGATGAGAAAGCGGCCAAGTCCCTGGAAGACATAATGTTTGGTGGTTTAGAGGAAAAGAGGAAACGTACCTTTCCCGTCAATTCTAGAATAAAAGCCCTTATAGAAAAAGAGTGGAAGAAACCAGAAAAATCGGGTAACCTTCCCTCGGCTTCTAAAAGACATTACCCCTTTGAGGATAAAGATTCAGAGACTTGGGATAAGGTTCCAAAGATCGATGGTGCGGTTGCTAGATCATCTAAAAAGTTATCCCTTCCCTTAGAAGATTCTGGTGTATTAAGGGATCCCTTAGATAAAAAAGCAGATGGGTTCCGAAGACACACCTGGGAAGCAACTGCAGGAGGCTTGAAACCAGCAATCGCGGGAACCTGTGTCTCTCGCTCCCTTATTGTCTGGTTGCAGCAGATAGAGGAGCAACTGAAGTCGAAGGCCCCGAGAGATGAAATTCTAACAAATGTAACTTTGGCTAAAGGGGCAGCTGCCTTCGTAGCGGATTCCTCAGCAGACTCTGTAAGACTGGCAGCTAGGGCCGCAAGTTTATCTAATGCGGCTAGACGTGCTCTCTGGTTGAAGGGATGCCCGGGGGATTTACCTTCAAAAAATAGACTTTGCTCTATACCATGTGATGGCCATTTTCTCTTCGGACAAAAGTTGGAAGACATTTTAGAGAAAGCTGGAGATAGAAAAAAGGGATTCCCTCGTTTTCCTGTGGACTTTAGAAGACCTTATTTTCGGAGGGGCAAATTTAGCAGGGGCCGCCCCCCGGGAGATAGAAGGAATTGGGACTCTCGAGACAGAAGGGGGTCTGGATATATGTTTAAAGGTCCCTCAACATCGGCAAAAAAGCCCTCCCAATGACGCCAGGCCGGAGGTGGGGGGAAGGCTTTCATCTTTTCTCCCAGCCTGGGTAGATATCTCCCCCAGTCGTTGGGCTCTAAAGGTCATCGAACACGGCTTAAGAATAGATTTTGTTTTTCCACCGTAACAAACTTTTGTTTTAACGCCCCAAAGAAAAACCCTGGAGGAGCAGCTAACCTTGGAGGCAGAGGTACTGGAGCTCGTATCAAAACGGGTTCTAGTGGAGGTCCCGGGGGAAGAGCAGGGAAAAGGTTTTTACTCTCCTCTTTTTCTCATACGAAAACCAGATGGGTCCCTGAGAACTATTATCAATTTAAAGAATCTAAATCGGTCAATAGTAAACTGCTCCTTCAAAATGGAGTCGGTGAATACGGCCATAAAACTCTTGTTCCCAGGTTGCTTCATGGCGGCCATAGACCTAAAGGACGCCTATTACCACGTCCCAATTCATCAAGACCACCAAAAATTCCTAAGACTGGCGGTTTATATACAAGGTTGTCTCAGGCACTATCAATATGCTGCCCTACCATTTGGCCTATCAATAGCACCGAGAATTTTCACAAAATTAGTGTCAGAGGTCATGTCCTTCCTCCGCTCCCAGAATGTAGTTATAGTTCCGTATCTGGACGACTTCCTTGTAATAGGGAACTCATCAACACATTGCCAGACACAAATAGAACAAGTCTTATCAACGCTACAGCGATTGGGGTGGAAAATAAATCTTGCCAAGTCAAGGTTGACGCCGGAGCTAGTGCAATCTTTTCTGGGTTTAGTCCTGGATTCCAGGCGTCAGCTTTGTCTTTTGCCAGAAAACAAACTGGTCAAAATTCAAAATCTTGTAGAGTCAGCGATTCATCACCCCGTAATGACATTGAGAAGGGCAATGTCCCTGTTGGGTTCTCTGACTTCATGTATACCTGCAGTAAGATGGGCACAGTTCCATTTAAGACAATTACAATGGGAGGTCCTGTCAGCGCAGAGGTGGTTAAAAGGGCATTTAGAGGGGAAACTACGCCTTTCATTAGAGGTAACAGATTCCCTAAAATGGTGGGCGGTAAGAGACCATTTGATATCAGGGGTCCAGTGGATAACTCCGATAGATCAAATCATAACCACAGATGCAAGCGGTTCAGGATGGGGAGCTCATTTGGGGACTCTCTCAGTTCAGGGATCTTGGTCCCAATCAGAATCACAACAAGCGTCAAACCTAAGAGAGTTATGGGCAGTAGAAAAAGCTGTGAAACATTTCCTACCCATCCTCCAGGGTCATCACACCAGGGTCATGTCAGACAATCGCGCTGTAGTCACATATATCAACCACCAAGGGGGGACGAGATCCCCTTCCCTGATGAAGTCAGCATCTGTCCTCCTACAACTAGCGGAGCGCCACCTACTCTCCCTCTCGGCTCTCCATATAAAGGGAGTCGAGAATACGAAAGCAGACTTCCTAAGTCGCAAAACACTGAAACAAGGAGAGTGGTCTTTGAATCCCCGAGTGTTTCAACAGATAGTGCAGGCTTGGGGCCTACCTGTGATAGATTTGTTTGCCACCCTAAACAACAGGAAGGTAGAGAACTTCTGTTCACTAGACCCAAGAGAAAAACCCTTTGCAGTAGATGCCCTCCACATACAATGGAATTTCAGTCTCGCATATGTGTTTCCACCAATAGCGATGATTCCGACGGTAGTGAGAAAAATCAGAATGGAGCAGGCGAGAGTAATTTTGATTGCTCCATTCTGGCCAAAAAGACCTTGGTTCTCCCTCCTGAGACAAATGTCAGTGACCGATCCATGGATCCTGCCAGAAATTCCGGACCTGCTTACTCAGGGTCCAATATGCCACTCTCAAGTGAAGGGCTTCCATCTTGCAGCCTGGAATTTGAGAGGGCATTACTGAGTAGGCAGGGGTTTTCACCAGGGCTTGTCTCCACCTTGTTGAAAAGTAGAAAACCAGTTACATCAAAGATATATGGCAGGACATGGAAAAAGTTTCTAGATTTTTCAGGGCAACCTTTGGGGGACAAAGCTCCTGTGGGTACTATTTTAGAATTTTTACAGGCGGGGTTGCAGTTGGGATTAGCAACTAATACGCTCAAGGTACAAGTGTCGGCATTAGGAGCCTTGTATAACTGTAATCTGGCCTCCAATAGATGGGTGTCCCGCTTTATTAAATCGTGTAGTAGGTCTAGACCAGTGGTAATTCAGAGGGTTCCTCCATGGGATTTAAATCTGGTGTTAGCTCTGACTAGTGTTCCGTTTGAACCCTTGCAGGAGTCATCAATAAAAATACTTACACTTAAGACAGTACTTCTGGTAGCGTTGACATCAGCCCGTAGGGTGAGTGACTTGCAAGCCCTGTCCATCTCCCATCCTTACACACAGATATTTGATGACAGAGTAGTGCTCAGACCGGATCCGGCATATCTGCCGAAAGTAGTTCTTAAATTCCATAGGAGTCAAGAAATTGTGTTGCCCTCTTTCTGTAATAATCCTAAGAACCCAGGGGAAGAGAAATTTCATACGCTTGACGTAAGAAGAGCTATTTTACAGTATATATCTCTGACTAGTCAGTGGAGGAAGGATCAATCACTATTTATAGCTTTCCAGGGTAGCAGGAAGGGATATGGGGTATCCAAGGGTACTATTGCTAGGTGGATTAGGGAGGCCATTTCCTTATCTATGCTTCTCATGGTGCCCCAATCCCTGAAGGCATCAAGGCTCACTCCACCAGAGCCGTGGCTACTTCCTGGGCAGAAAAAGCAGAGGTATCGATTGATCAAATCTGTAAGGCCGCTACCTGGTCCTCACCGTCTACCTTCTTTAGACACTACCGGCTAGATCTATCCTCCTCAACTGACCTTACCTTTGGTAGAAGGGTGCTGCAAGCGGTGGTCCCTCCCTAAGGTGTTCCTTTCTCCAAAAATCTCTCAGGTGTGCTGTCATGGGAGACGGGAAAACACCAAGGTTACTTACTGGTAGCCGGTTTTTCCGGAGCCCATGACAGCACCTGTATATTCCCTCCCTTCTTTTGTCACCCTTTGGTGCGCACTTTTAGTTGGGTGTTTTTTGTTATTATTATAATGTGGTGATGGATTACCATGTGTACTAACCAAGGATGCCTCTCATGCTCTGAAAACCAACTGAAGCGAGGGAGAGGTACCGCCCTTTTGTTTCGGTAGGTTTCCTGTCCCGACTGGGCGGATCCCTCTCTCAGGTGTGCTGTCATGGGCTCCGGAAAAACCGGCTACCAGTAAGTAACCTTGGTGTTTCAAATTCCTGTAGGCTGAAAACCAGACAATTGACGCTCAGCTTTTTTCAGAGGTGGACAGCTGTATTGAGTGGCGCAGACAGACACAGGTAGTAGGCCTTAAACAAAAAATTGGGCTCAATGCAGTTTAAAAAAGGTTACAGGGGTACACAGGCAGCATTGGTGTGGTCAGCGGAGGACAATTTAAATTAGGGACTGCAGACAGACTTAGTAGGCTGTCCCCTGTGGACCATGCATCCACCACATTAACCCAGTGCGCCGTAATGGACATGTAACCTTCCGTGGACATGCCTACTGGTCCATGCGTCTGTTGTCAGGTGCACCTTTCTACTATTAGATAGCCTGAGTGCATGGACAATGCGGACTTTTACATGCTGGTGGAGGGCTGGGATGGCTTTTCTCACAAAAGAAGTGACGACTGGGTAGCTCGTACCGTGGTACAGTGTAGTCCATCTGGGCTTTATAAATATAAAATAAAGAAAAAAAGTAGGCTCTATGCACTTTCAACTAGGTTCCAGGGGTACACAGCCAGCATTGGTCTGGTCAGTGGAGGACTATTGGAAAGAGGGACCGCAGACAGACTTAGTAGGCCTAACATAACAAAAGTAGGCTGTTGGCACTTTAAAATAGGTTCCAGGGGTACACGGGCAGCAGTGGTGTGGTCAGTGGAGGACAATTTCAATTATGGACCGCAGACAGACTTAGTACGCCTACAATTAAAAAAAGGATGCTCTATGCAATTTAAAATAGATTCCAGGGGTACACAGACAGCATTGGTCTGGTTAGTGGAGGACTATTGGAAGGAGGGACTGCAGACAGACTTAGTAGGCCTAACATAACAAAAGTAGGCTGTAGGCACTTGGAATTATCTTGCAGGGGTACACAGGCAGCATTGGTGTTGTCAGCCGAGGCCGATTGTAAGGAGTGTCTGACAGTTAGTACTCCCAAAAAATAAATAGATGTTAATGTCTCGCAATACAACAAAACCCAAAAACAACAGGGTAGCATACTTAGGTACAGGGGTGGGCTCCTCTGCTGAGTTTCAGACCTAGTAATTTGGCGCTAAGTATTTACTGGTGTAAATATAGGACACTGCCCCTGACTATGTTAAGTACCATCATACATGTCAACACATTGGTATTGTCAGTGCCAGGCATTGAAGGATGTCAGCGCATAGACTAAACATTGGTGGAGCTGTGAGAGATAATTTTGCAAATCGTAGAGCACTGTTTGAGCTGGGGGGGGGGGAACTGTACTATGAGGGACCCAGTGGCAGTGCCGTCGACCAAAAGCGTGCACACCCACCTCTTCAGACAAACGGCACTCTCACGGGTGCTTGCGCCAAGTGGCGAGACCACGGCCCCATGGGGGGAGTTTGCCCATTTAGGGAGGTGTAAACATGTCATATGCTGGACAAACAGCTGCTGCAAATTACCAGATTAGAAAACTCAGTCAGACCAGTCCACAAGCAAGACCTTTTAATAGGAAAGCTAGGTGTCATCCGGGAAAGGTGAGGCAAAATAATTCGAAATCCAGGAGTGGCTTATTTTAATGAAGGTTAGATCATCAACATTTTGGGTAGCCAGACGAGTCCTTTTTCCGGTTAATATTGAACTAGCAGCACTGAATACTCTTTCTGATAGCACACTAGCTGCTGGGCAAGCAAGCTCCTGCAATGCATATTCTGCCAATTCAGGCCAGGTGTCTATTTTGGATGCCCAGTAATCAAATGGGAATGACGGTTGAAGGAGAACATCGATAAGGGATGAAAAATAGTAACCCCACTGGACAAATGTTGTCTCCTGTCACTTTAAATTGATGCTGCAGTACCTGTCCTGTCTGTGGTCTTTGCAAAATCACTCCACAACCTGGTCAGAAAACCCCTCTGTCCAACGCCACTTCTGATTTGTGCACCTCTAACACCTCTGGCCTGCTGCCCCCTGCAGCTCGTGTGAGAACCATCACTGGCGCTGTGTGCTGGGAATGCCTGAATCAAACGGTCAACAAGAGTTGATTGTTTGGTTGCTAATATTTGTTCCAGGTTCTCATGTGGCATAATATTTTGCAATTTGCCTTTTATAGCGAGGATCAAGGAGGCAGGCCAACCAGTAATCGTCATCGGTCATCATTTTAATAATGCGTGGGTCCCTTTTGAGGAAATGTAAGGCATAATCCACCATGTGGGCCAAAGTTCCAGTTGTCAAATCTGCGGTTGTGCTGGGTTGAGGGGCAGTTACAGGCAAATCTACGTCACTTGTGTCCCTCAAAAAACCAGAACCCGGCCTTGCCATGCCACCAATTTCCATTGGCCCCCGGAGAAGCTTCCTCATACAAAAAATACTCATCCCCATCATCCTCCTCGTCCTCCTCCTCCTGTTCGCCCGCTACCTCGTCCTGTACACTGCCCTGACCAGACAATGGCTGACTGTCTTCAAGGCTTTCCTCTTCCTCTGCTGCAGACGCCTGCTCCTTTATGTGCGTCAAACTTTGCATCAGCAGACGCATTAGGGGGATGATCATGCTTATTATGGCATTGTCTGCACTAACCAGCCGTGTGCATTCCTCAAAACACTAAAGGACTTGACACATGTCTTGTACCTTCGACCACTGCACACCTGACAACTCCATGTCTGCCATCCAACTGCCTGCCCGTGTATGTGTATCCTCCCACAAATACATAACAGCACGCCTCTGTTCGCACAGTCTCTGAAGCATGTGCAGTGTTGAGTTCCACCTTGTTGCAACGTCGATGATTAGGCGATACTGGGGAAGGTTCAAAGACCGCTGATAGTTCTGCATACGGCTGGAGTGTACGGGCGAACGGTAGATATGCGAGCAAAGTCTGCGCACTTTGAGGAGCAGGTCGGATAACCCCGGATAACTTTTCAGGAAGCACTGCACCACCAGGTTTAAGGTGTGAGCCAGGCAAGGAATGTGTTTCAGTTGGGAAAGGGCTATGGCAGCCATGAAATTCCTTCCGTTATCACTCACTACCTTGCCTGCCTCAAGATGTACAGTGCCCAGCCATGACTGAGTTTCGTTCTGCAAGAACTCGGACAGAACTTCCGCGGTGTCTGTTGTCGCCCAAACACTTTATTGCCAATACAGCCTGCTGACGCTTGCCAGTAGCTGCCCCATAATGGGACACCTGGTGTGCAACAGTGGCAGGTGCGGATGGAGTGGTTGTGCGACTGCAGTCTGTGGACGAGCTCTCGTTTCTGCAGGAGGATGAGGAGGAGGAGGAGGGGGCGCGAACGGCTACAGCCAACTGTTTCCTGGACCGTGGGCTAGGCAGAACTGTCCCAATATTGCTGTCCCCTGTGGACCCTGCATCCACCACATTCACCCAGTGTGCCGTGATGGACACGTAACGTCCCTGGCCATGCCTACTGGTCCATGCATCTGTTGTCAGGTGCACCTTTGTACTCACAGATTGCTTGAGTGCATGGACGATGCACTCTTTAACATGCTGGTGGAGGGCTGGGATGGCTTTTCTCAAAAAGAAGTGTCGACTGGGTAGCTCGTAGCATGGTACAGCGTAGTCCATCAGGGCTTTGAAAGCTTCGCTTTCAACTAACCGGTAGGGCATCATCTCTAACGAGATTAGTCTAGCAATGTGGGCGTTCAAACCCTGTGTACGCAGATGCGAGGATGAGTACTTCCTTTTTCTAATGAGAGTCTCATGTAGGGTGAGCTGGACTGGAGAGCTGGAGATCGTGGAACTAGCGGGGTGTCGGTGGACATGGCAGACTGAGAGATGGTTGGAGACGGTATTCTTGCCGGTGCCCTACATGCAGTGTTTCCTACTATGAAACTGGTGATTCCATGACTGCTTTGGCCTGGCAACGAAACCTGCACAGATAATGCAGGTAGTGCGGGAAATGGTGGCCTTACAGTGACGGAAGGGATGTAGCGTTGCTGACTAGCTTCATTGGCCGAGGGTGCTACAACCTTAAGGGACGTTTGGTAGTTAGTCCAGGCTTGCAAATGCATGGTGGTTAAATGTCTATGCATGCAACTTGTATTTAGACTTTTCAGATTCTGACCTCTGCTTAAGGTAGTTGAACATTTTTGACAGATGACTTTGCGCTGATCATTTGGATGTTGTTTAAAAAAATGCCAGACTGCACTCTTTCTACCATCGGATACCTTTTCAGGCATTGCAGACTGAGCTTCTTTAACCGGATGGCCACGCTGTCCTCCAACTGGTTTTGGCTTTGCCACGCGTTTTGGGCCAGATACGGGCCCGGCAGATGGAACCTGTTGCGATGTTGATGCCTGCTGCGGCCCCTCCTCCTCCGCTTCAGAACTACTGCCGCCTGCACCCTGTTCCCCCAATGGCTGCCAATCGGGGTCAACAACTGGGTCATCTATGACCTCCTCTTCTATCTCGTGTGCAACTTCGTCTGTGTCACCGTGTAAGCCGGTGGTATAGCGTTCGTGACGGGGCACCATAGTCTCATCAGGGTCTGATTCTGGATCAGTACACTGCGAGGGCAATGTTCTGGTCTGAGTCAAAGGAACAGCATAGCAATCTGGCTGTGGCTGTGCATCTGTGCACTCCATGTCCGATTCAACTTCTAATGGGCATGGCCTGTTAACTGTTTCACTTTCTAACCCAGGAACGGTATGTGTAAAGAGCTCCATGGAGTAACCCGTTGTGTCGCCTGACGCATCCTTCTCTGTTGTTGTTTTTGCTGAAGAGGACAAGGAAGCAACTTGTCCCTGACCGTGAACATCCACTAACGACGTGCTGCTTTTACATTTACCAGTTTCAGAAGAGGAGGCAAAAGAGCTAGAGGCTGTGTCAGCAAGGAAAGCCAAAACTTGCTCTTGCTGCTCCGGCTTTAAAAGCGGTTTTTCTACTCCCAGAAAAGGGAGCGTTCGAGGCCTTGTGTAGCCAGACGACGAACCTGGCTCCACAGCTCGAGACTTAGGTGCTATATTGCTTTTCCCACGACCACCTGAGGCTCCACCACCACTACCATCATTACCAGCTGGCAATGACCGCCCACGGCCACGACCTCTTCCACCAGACTTCTTCATTGTTTGCAAAATGTAACCAAAGTAACGGTATTTGTTACTGTAAAACAACTTACAAGGTGAACTAAAACTTCTGTTGGATTTATATATCCCTTTATAGGTGGGTGAGACTGCAAGGAAAATCAGGCACAATGTTACACACTGTTTTCTGTGGCACAAAATGAGAGAGATGCCACACACGCAGGAATGTCACTCAAGCACAAATGGCAATATTAATCTCCCACTATTTTTTGGTTTCTGGGAGAATTATCAAGAAATCAGGTCCAGTATTACACACTAGGCTTTCTGTGCCCCAAAATCTGAGAGAGATGGCACACACAGGACTGGCACTCAAGCAGAAATGCCAATATTAATCTCCCACTATTTTTTGGTTTCTGGGAGAATTATCAAGAAATCAGGCCCAGTATTACACACTAGGCTTTCTGTGCCCCAAAATTTGAGAGAGATGGCACACACAGGACAGGCACTCAAGCAGAAATGCCAATCTTAGTCTCCCACTATTTTTTTTGGGGGGGGAGAATTTTAAAACAAAATAACAAAAACAGTATTATAGACACTAGGCTTTCTGTGCAGCACAATTTGAGAGAGATGGCACACACGACTGGCACTCAAGCACAAATGCCAATATTAATCTCCCACAATTTTTTTTTTTTTTTTCAGGGAGAATTAAAAAAAAAAAAAAAAAAACAGTATTAGACACTAGGCTTTTTGTGCCCCAAAATTTGAGAGAGCTGGCACTCAAGCACAAATGCCAATATTAATCTCCCACTAATTATTTTTTTTCAGGGAAAATTAAAAAAAAAAAAAAAAAAAAGGAACTGTCCTACAATTACTATCTCCCTGCAGTAATCTCAGCAAGGTATGGCAGGCAGCAATAATAACAAGGAGTGGACTGCTGCACAAATTGAATCAAAAGTGTGGACAAACAAACAAGATAGCTGTGCAGAAAGGAAGGGACAACAGGATTTGTGCTTTGAAAAAAGCAGTTGGTTTGCACAGCGGCGTACAAACAGCAATGCAGCTATCAGGGAGCCTTCTAGGGCAGCCCAATGAGCTACAGCACTGAGGACAAAAAAATGTAGCCTCCACTGTCCCTGCAAACAAAAGGTGGTGTTGGACAGTGGAAATCGCTACAGCACAAGCGGTTTCGGTGTTAATGGACCCTGCCTAACGCTATCCCTGCTTCTGACGAAGCGGCAGCAACCTCTCCCTATGCTCAGATCAGCAGCAGTAAGATGGCGGTCGGCAGGAACGTCCCTTTATAGCCCCTGTGATGCCGCAGACAGCAAGCCAATCACTGCAATGCCCTTCTCTAAGATGGTGGGGAACAGGACCTATGTCATCACGCTGCCCACACTTTGCGTCCACCTTCATTGGCTGAGAAATGGCGCTTTTCGCGTCATTGAAACGCGACTTTGGCGCGAAAGTCGCGTACCGCATGGCTGACCCCACACAGGGATCGGGTCGGGTTTCATGAAACCTGACTTTGCCAAAAGTCGGCGACTTATGAAAATGAACGACCCGTTTCGCTCAACTCTAATTGAGAGGAAGCAACCCAGCCTAGAGACATTTAACCATAAATCCCATGTTTTCCAAAAGGTCTATAATAGTGATGAGCAAGTGTAATCGTTACTATTCGTTATTCGCATAAATAGTACGGTATTCGCGATACTCATTACTCGGCGAGTAACTCTGGTGCTCGTGATTGATGTGTTGATCATTATCAATCTGACGCAAATTGACAGCTCTCTTGACTACATAAAGTGAGCTGGCACCTCAGTCAGGGCAGATTGAATGTTAGGCTCTCTCTGGGGGGGGCACTGCAAGGTGTTTTCTATAGTAGAAATGTGAAAAAGCCACCTCCCTCCTCCTGCCCTGTTCCAGAAAGACTCAGTTTATGGCTGGATGTGTGTGGGCAGAGCCAATCACTCATTGACTTACATTGAACTCGCTATTCGGACGAATATGCGAGTATTAGAAAATGCTCATTACGAGTATAGCGAGTGTGAATATTACGCCACTCACTCATCACTGGTCTATAATATAAACATATATTGACCAACTTAACTTAATTTTATACTAAAATTGTAATTTTAAAATATCGTAACATCTCAAAATTTTAAGGTTTTGAATTAAGGGCTAGAAGACGTATATTTTATCTGTACAGTAATCCCTCAATATTCACGATGGTTATATTCCAAGAAGACCTCACAAAAGTTCCATGGTAGTCAATAAAAGTGTAAATCTGCTACTCACGCAATTTGTTTTAGTATGTATGAAAGATAAATCACCTACAAACTGTACTGTGTTAATTTCTATGATTTTCAGTCAGAAAACCTCTCACACGGAAAAATGATCAAGATGACAGTAGTGGAAGTGGAAGCAATGATGGTGATGAAGATGGAACTAAACTGACCGAACCATCGGATTCCGGTCCGATTATTGGACAAGGGTCTAGAAATTCTTCACCTGTATACGTAGCTGTCTCTGGGACTGGGTCCTCTAAAACAATTGAAAAATATGATGGCTACCATAAAAATGATATTGGTCATCAGAGAGATATGTCACACAAAATGGTCAATAGATAACATTTCCCATATGTCTACTTTACATCAGCACAATTTTGGAAACAATTTTTTTTTTTAATTAGGGAGTTATAAGGGTTAAAATTTGACCATCAATGTCTTGTTTTTACAACAAAATTTACAAAACCATTTTTTTTTAGGGACCACCTCACATTTGAAGTCATTTTTAGGGGTCTATATGGCAGAAAATACCCAAAAGTGACACAATTCTAAAAACTGCACCCCCTCGAGGTGCGCAAAACCACATTCAAGAACTTTATTAACCCTTCAGTTGCTGCACAGGAACTGAAGCAATGTGGAAGGAAAAAATGAACTTTTTTTTCACAAACATTTTACTTCAGAACCAATTTTTTTTATTTTCACAAGTGTAAAAAGAGAAAATGAACCACAAAAGTTGTTGTGCAATTTGGCCTGAGTATATCGATACCCCATGTGTGGGGGTAAACCTCTCTTTGGGCGCACTATGGAGCTCGGAAGGGAAGGAGCGCCGTTTGACTTTTTAATCTCTTAATTGTGAGAGCGGACCCCATTTTGGGTTTCTAGATGTGCCTAACAGCAGAAACCCCCCACAACTGACCCAATTTTGGAAACTACACCTCTCAAAAATTTTAATCAGGGATATATTGAGCAATTTGAACCCCCATGTATGACACAGAGTTTGATAACATTAGGTCGTCATATTGAAAAAATTCATTTTTTTCATGAAAATCTTGTTTTAGAATTTCTCACTTTTTTTCAGAAATAACACCAAAAAGTGGACCCCACAATTCGTTACCCACTTTATTATGAGCGCAGCGATATCCCATATGTAGTCAAAAAGTTTTCTGTTTGGACAAATGGCAGGGCTTGGACAGAAAGGGGCATAATGTGAAAATTTGGCTTTATTTGACATAGATTGTTATACTGGCAGAGCCTGTATGGTTCAAGAGCAACAGAAATCCCCCATAAATGTCTTTTTTATAAATTGTACCCTCTAATCTATTTATCTAGGGAGGTAATGAGTAGTTTGATGCCACCATTTTTTATGCAGTTGATGCAACACAAGCTTGAAAATTTACAATTTGTATTTTTTTCACTGTCTCTTATGATTCTTTTTTGTAAGTTCTGAGGAACACACCTCAAATTTTATTTCACTAGTTTTTAAGTGTTCAGAAATATATACAATATGGCACCAATGTGAGTACTGGTGACAAAGCAGTGTCTATAATAGATGGCACACCATTTGGTCTTTAGTGTGAAATTGAAGATCCAGGTCCCATTCAAAGCTTCTAGAGACATTGAGCAAACAAGTAAATCCTTCCAGAAATTATTACTCACAGAGGGAGGCATGCTCCTAAAACACATTGGCTGATTATAAAATTGGTCTTGCTAACAAAACAGTTGTCCCGCATTTGGGTATATTGTAGCAGGAAGAATAAACTGTACTGGAATGAAGGGCAAAATGTGTAGGAAAATGCAGCCAACTATGTGGCAAAGATGAAAGAACACCAGCAGGGCTAGAATGGCAGACACTTTCAGAGACTGGTCGTACAACGTCCTTTTAGCTCCATCAATCCCTATATGAGAGACAAATGTGCCAATAGATGTGGTACATCATAGCAAGCTCCCACCCGCCAAGGTCAGAACCGCTATATGCACAAAACAACCAGTTCTCTATAGAAAGTATTGTCTGGTACCAGAGGTTCGGCAAGAACCATAAAGTAAAGCCCTTAGTGTATAAGTACGTAACTTCCTAATTTTTTTAAAAATCCTACAATAAAATGATCATGCCCGTATCATCAACATAAATATAAGTAATATAAATGGAAACCAAAGATTTGTGTAGCAAGCCAGTCGTAAAAATAGTCAAAGTTAGATAAATGGTCAAAAATGTTTGTGAGTAGTCATGTCCTAGAATTCATTTTCAGATGATCTCACTTTTCAAGATCATTTCTGGGGTCCACATTCGAACGCTTATTGATGTGGGTACGTGGACGAGAATTTGTTGGAATAGTAGTTTGGTATGGGATTGATCGAGTCCAAGAATTTTCAGATGACCTTACTTTGCAAGAACATTTGTGGGGTCCACACTCTAGAGCATACAGACGTGGGTACGTGGATGAGAATTTGTTGGGATAGTAGTTTGGTATGGGATTGATCAAGTTCTGGAATTAATTGTGAAATGGGGTAAATGGGATCTACTAATTAAAATATTCTTTATCAATTGTTCCAAATTGTTCTACTGGGGCCACTAAGCAGAAAATAAAATTTTTTTAACAAACAAACTAATAATTGTGGTGTAGTAGGTCTTAAAACAGGGGGAGATACAAAGGCCTGGTTGGGATGGGCATGTGGGGCAATAGAATCGGGAATCAGTCCGTCTGCTATGCTTTCTGCAAACTCTGCATCTTTTTTGAGGATACCTTTTGGTGGGAGTGACAGGGACAGGGTGAGGAAAATGGCGTTCTGAAAGTCTCTGGGAATCCTCAGTCGAAGGCTTCCCCCGGTGCCATTGACTCAAATATGAAGCTCTCTACAATTTTTTCCTGAAAGTGCAGGAACGTAAGTGGTCCATGGGACTTTTTATACAGGACAAAGCTGTTACAGTATATGTGGCAGTTTGAATAAGGTAGATTGCCACCTTTTTATACCACGCCCTGGTCTTCTTCTTGACCAGGTATGGTTGCAGAACCTGGTCTGACAAGTCTATGCCACCCATATATTTGTTATAGTCTGTGACGCAGACTGGTTTTTCTTTGTCCCTGGTGGCACCCCTTTCTCTGACCGTCACAGTGGTGTCCGCATGCAGTGTTGAAAGCATGTAGACGTCCTTCCAGTCTTTCCACTTCACTGCAAGAAGTTGGTCACTTGCGAGTGAGAATGACGCCCCCCTCTCCAAACATCTGGACACCAACTCTGACAGAAACCCCACTCTGTTTTTCCTGACTGTCCCACAGGCCCCTGTATTTGCAGCAGGGAGGGATTTATATAGGGGGATGCTGGGGTAGTAGTTGACAGTATACACGTGGTACCCTTGATGGAGAAAGGGCGTCATTAGCTCCCAGACAATTTTGCCTGGGATACCAATTGTCTGGGGGCAGTTTGGGGGGTTTATTTGGTGGTCCCTACCTTCATAAATTAGGAAGGTGGACGTGTACCCTGATGAGCTCTCGGAAGTTTTGTATCATTTCATGCTGTATTTAGCTCTCTTGGAGGGAATAAATTGGCGGAATGACAGACGGCACTTGTAGCTCATCAAGGACTCGACTGCCACATTTTGCTCTGGGGTATAGGAATTTAGAAATTAAGTTTTTAGGAGGGAAATTAGGGGTCTCAATTTATTTAGCCGATCGTAGTTGGGGTTAGTTCTTGGGAGGGCTTAGGAATTGTCACTGAAGTGGAGGAATCTCATCAGGGCTTCATAACGGACTCGGTACATGACGGCTGCAAATACAGGGGTGCTGTGGACAGCTTTTGTTGCCCAGTACGAGTGGAGTGTGGTTTTTTTTTTTACTAAACCCATATTCAGGGTGAGGCCTAAGAATTTTTTTATTTTGGAGACATTTGTGGGGATCCAGGAACGGGAATGAAAGGCAGTGGGGTTTTGGGAAATACAGATTGCACATTTTCTGTTAGTACAATAAACCTCATTTCAAGGCAGAAACATTACTGTGTCCAACAGTTATTAGATATATGAAACTGAAATAGCTGTTGCAAAAAAAAACTATTTTTCTAAAACATTAAGGTTAAGATTAATAGGGGTGACCAAACTTTTTCATGTAACTGTATATTGCCGGACATATGGGTTTGTTTGGTGGACGATTAATTGCAGGACTTCGGGGCTAATGAAAATTTGAAAAAAATCAATGGGGGTAAAATTGGCGACATCTACTCTTATTCCAGGGACGGCAGAAAAAGGGGGAATTTGAGGGGAAAATGAGGTGTCATTATACCACAGCGGTGGGGGACTGCGGTACTTGGTCCTGCCTCTGAAGCTTCAGCAGTGATGACCGACTCCGCTACCATAGGGCTGGGGGATCACTGTCTGAAAGCTGCTCAGCTTCAGAGGCAGATTCTGTTTCACTGCCGGAGCTGCCGGAGCAAAGCAGGCTGTAAGCTTGCTCCACGCTGAAAGTTCTGCAGGCCATTTTATTTATTTCCTCTGCTAACCCTAATATGTAAGAGACAAGGAGAAAAAGGAGTATCACGGGTATAACAATATATAAATTTATTAAATATACAAAGTGATCATGAACAAATATCAAAAGTGCAGCAAGATTATATTACAAAGACATAGATAGGAGTGCATAAGGGTGGTTTGAGGAAACAGGTATCCATCAGTGTGCAGTGCCCAAGGTATAAACCAGTCTGATACAATCAGCTTACTGGTAGTAAAGATAGCCGCAAGTCGCCGCGGTAATGATTAATACAATAAGATGACAAAAAGTCGCCAATAATAAACACATATAGTGCGACGCTTACCGCTAAAATAGAGGGCAGTGGAGCACACCGGGCTGGAATAAAGCGATAAAGCGAAAGACCCCCGATGTGCGTTTCGCTTTTGTTGTTACCGCTTCCTCAAGGGGAAGTGGTCTGTCATGCCGAAAAGGACCTTAATATGGGCCGGGTTTAGGACATGTGACGTATCACATGTTATGAATCGGCAAATGAGATGTGGCAAAGGCAGCGCATGCGCTGGTCAATCGGCAGGTCCTGTGCCAGAGTGTGGGCGGGGAAATGAGCCCCGGTCACACGTGGGAGGCAGAGAAGACGCCGCCCGGGAACAGGAAATAGCGGACCAGACCAACACATGTGCACTGCCACCAATGTGGGGAACAAAATCACACCGCATAAACAGTGCTAATGACAGTAGGGACAGATATAAACACCTGACCACAGGTACAGATAGAACAAGTCTAAAGCCTAATATGTGTAACCCTAATGTGTAACCCTAACCCTAATATGCGTCACCCTAATATGCGTAACCCTAACCCTAATATACGTAACCCTAACCCTAAAATTAAAAAAAAAAAATTTGAAAAAAAAGTTGTTTTTTTTTATAATCCTCTGCTGATCTTGCAGGGATTACGGAGAACGGGGCTGGGTAAATGGGATGCTGGCGGATGCAGAAATGATGTTTATCACTCTGACGGCAGCACTTGAACTGTAGTCTCTCTCTCTTCTCTCCCAGAACAACTACAACGAGGGAAGAGAGAGGTACAGCCCAAGTGCTGCCATATTTATCAAATATTAGGGGTTTTGATCACTGTGATAGGACATATTACAATAATCAAAACCCAGCAGCCAATGAGCAAATTCTCACTGGTTGCCGGGTGTCCGGTGGCAGATCTTGGCGGGCACACTGCACATGCGCCTCCCATTTTCTTCCAGTCGAGAAGAAGGGTGGGCCGGGTGCTGTGGGTTGGGGACCGGGGGACAGCATCTGCGGGGACTTAATAGGTACCGTGGGGGGCTCGGGGGACCATATATATATATATATATATATATATATATATTATAATGTTATATGGTGCGATCGCAACCCCGGGGGTCTGTAAAGACCCCTGGGATTGCGATTGCCCCTGAGGTCAGTAAAAAACTACCCTAATCAGCTCTCCCAAATCCTGGGGAAGCTAGATTAGTGGGGTACTCAGTACTGGGTCCGATACTTAAGGGGATGTGTCACAGTGGCAACCCGATCTGTGGTCCTGTAAAAGTAAATTGAATAAAGTTTGTGTTCGTGACGCCACCTGTGGTATTCGGTCAGTGGAGACCGATGCTGCTTAAAGGGGCCCTCTGGCGTGATGTTATGGCAGCTAGGATGGTTTAACTTCCCACAGGTGAAGAAGGTCCCCAGGGCTCCCGGGGTATAGATGAGGATGTTGGGTGATGCAGTAAAGAACGGAGGACACAGGTTTGCAGTCTCTTTACCTGGTTTACTGAAGGCTTCAGGCAGCCGCTGTCCAGGGCACCAGATCACAGGTACAGGAAGGGTCCGGTCGGCTGGGAAGCAAATTCAGAGTCCCCTTTACCAGGTGGAGTTAGAAGCCTTCCTATTAGCGTGGTGATGTTTTAGTCCCTTACTGCCTATGGCGTCTGGCAAGGTCCCCACAGTTCTCTCTGTCCTCCATAAAGGTTAGAACACAAACCCATTTAACAGGTGGCTCAAGCCTTTTTATAGGGTCTCTATCATGACCCGGGCTCTATATGCCACTGTGGCTCCTTAGTATTAGGGCGGACAGGTTACTTAAAGTCCAGCTGTCCTGCCGGTTTCTGTTATGCCTCTTAAGTCTGACACAGCCTTGGTCTTCCGGCTATCGGTGTCTGCGCTCTGCAGGGAGACAGCTCAATCGCAGCTGTCCTCCCCAGGTGTAACTCACCTGTGCTTCGCTCTCCTGCACTCTTACTACAATCTGTTCTTCCTTCTCAGTTTTTCTGTCCTTCAGGAGCTGCAGTGCCCTCGTGGCTGCATGGCCCCTCAGTTCTTTAATTCTCTTTCTGCCAGGAGCTGCAGACTCCTACATCTGCTCAGCTATTCTCCTTTCGTACCAGCTCCGCCTAGCTGAAGTTGCACGACAAGCTCCTCTCTGGCAATCTCTCTCTAACCCCTTCTGACGGGGAGCTCCCTCTAGCACATCTTCCTGCTTCACTATCCTCTCACAAACTGACTTTACCACCAGACCAGAATGTATAAATAGGGAAGTTCCCCTTAAACCGGGTTTAGAGCTCCCCCTTCTGGACTGCAGTGTGAACATGTTGTATCCTTGTGGTTACCTGATAAAAGAGATCTTCGCTCACTTCCAAGTGTGAAATCACTCTCCCCATGAGGAAAGCAATGCCACTGTAACAACCAGGACCCTGGGGTGTTACACAAGTGTGGCACCCCAGGAGTTTGGGTACCACAGTAATGCTGCCTTCCTCTTGGGGAGGGTAGTGCTGCTATGCCTGGAGATAAGAGGTATCCTTTTGGCAGGTAATCTCACACACAACACCTTCTGAATCCAGGCCAGGAGGGGAGCTCAAAACCCGGTTTTAGGGCAGCTTACCTGGATAAAGATCCTGGTCTGGAGGAGGAGTCAGACAGTTGGTCCAGAGAGACGAGAAAGTTCAGCTCAGTCTGGAGCAGACAGGAAAGGAACAGAGGAGAGATTGAGGACTCAAGGAGGCAACGATTAGGCCCCTTGCAAGCCAGAGCGCAGAAATTGGACACGTGGAGCCTGAGGTTGTGGATGGCTGTAAGGTCCACAGCAGAGCCAGAGGGCATAGGACTATAAGTATACTGCCCATACCATACCTGAGGCAAAGCAGCAGATGGAGCCTGGAGTCACCATATCAGAGACCCCCCAGAGTACATCTCAAGCTGCCTGTTATGCAGGTTCTGTCCCAGGACAGGAGAGAGAAAGGAGTGCTTTGCCAGCAAACCACAGGTAGCAAGGTACTAGAAATCCAGCACATAGAGGAAGGCTCCCAACCTGACCTGCCAAGGGGACTTCTTCTTGTTTCTGGGCTGCCTCTAACTCCTTCTGTACCTGTTGCCGGTACCCTGGACTGAGGCCTACCACAACTCCAGTAAATTTTTGTTTCATTCACCTTTTTTGTTCTAAAATTTTACAACCGGAATGACCATGGCTTGCCCCCCCCCCCCTAGATTTGATCCTGGGTACGTCCATACACAGGGCCCCTCTTCTTTCTATGTCTGCCTCTTTAGCAAAGCAATACATAAATGTGGAAAAAGGATAGAAATATTTTCAAGTAAGAGCAAAGGATTTACAATAATGAGGACAGCAACAGTGAATGCAGTAAGAATTATTGCCTTGTGAAGTAAGATACACAACATTTACACTCACCTCATTACACCCCAGTTAATCAGAGCAAAAAAGACAATGGCTAATTCTTTTGTGATTCAAACAGGGGGTGTCTCAGGCTTATGATCTGGCTAAATGAGCACCCCAACACCACACACAGAGTAATGTATTGAGCTGCTGGTGGTTGCAGAGAGAATTCTGTGAGTATAAATAGCTGTGAGCAATCTCATTTCATCCTACACATCCCCGAGATGCTAATAACAGGTAGTGATTCAGAGAAACTGCAGGAGAAGAGTGAATCACTTCCCTTCCATTTCAGTTTTCTATTCAGAGCCCCCACCTCAGCATTACCTGAAGAATTCCCTACAAATCACCTGTTTCTTGAACCATTCTTTACTTCTTGTCTATAAATGATCTTTTTGTTATAAATAGTAGACAGACAGTAAATTATTCACACAAGTGCTTTTATTCTGTAAGCTTATGTATACTTTTCCAGATTGGTTTTAAAGGGATCAGTTGTTTAACCCCTTCACACTGCAGCCCTTTTTCATTTTGTGCTTCTGTATTTTGCTCACCTTCTTCACAGAGCCATAACTTTTCCGTCAATATGGCTTTGTGATGGCTTGTTTTTTGCGGGACAAGTTGTATTTTTGAACAATACCATTGGTTTTACCATATCATATACTTGAAAATGGGAAAACAAATTCCAAAAACAGTGAAATTGCAAAAAAGGTGCAATTCCACAACTGTTTGTTGTATTGTTTTTACTAGGGTTGAGCGAAACGGGTCGAACATTTTCAAAAGTCGCCGACTTTTGGCTAAGTCGGGGTTTCATGAAACCCGATCCGACCCCTGTGCGGGGTCGGCCATGCGGTACGCGACTTTCGCGCCAAAGTCGCGTTTCAATGACGCGAAAAGCGCCATTTCTCAGCCAATGAAGGTAAACGCAGAGTGTGGGCAGCGTGATGACATAGGTCCTGGTCCCCACCATCTTAGAGAAGGGCATTGCAGTGATTGGCTTGCTGTCTGCGACGTCACAGGGGCTATAAAGAGGCGTTCCCGCCGACCGCCATCTTACTGCTGCTGATCTGAGCTTAGGGAGAGGTTGCTGCCGCTTTGTCAGAAGCAGGGATAGCGTTAGGCAGGGTCCATTAACCACAAAACCGCTTGTGCTGCAGCGATTTGCACTGTCCAACACCACCCTCGGTGTGCAGGGACAGTGGAAGTTTTTTTTTTTTTTTTTTTCCCCTCAGCGCTGTAGCTCATTGGGCTGCCCTAGAAGGCTCCCTGATAGCTGCATTGCTGTGTGTACGCCGCTGTGCAAACCAACTGCTTTTTTCAAAGCACAAATCCTCTTGTTCCTTCCTTTCTGCACAGCTATCTTTTTTGTTTGTCCACACTTTTTATTTCATTTGTGCATCAGTCCACTCCTTATTGCTGCCTGCCATACCTGGCTGAGATTACTGCAGGCAGGGAGATAGTAGCTGCCTGCCATACCTGGCTGAGATTACTGCAGGCAGGGAGATAGTAATTGTAGGACATTCCCTGTTTTTTTTTTTTTTTTTTTTTTGGTGGGAGATTAAGATTGGCAATTTGGCATTTCTGCTAGAGTGCCATCCCTGTGTGTGCCATCTCTCTCACATAGTGGGCCATAGAAAGCCTTTTCATTTTTCTGTATTTTTTTTTGTGGGGTGTATAAATTCTCCCTGATAAAAATACAGTGGGAGATTAATATTGGCCTTTGGGCTTGTGTGCCAGTCCTGAGTGTGCCATCTCTCTCACAAATAGTGGGCCATAGAAAGCCTATTTATTTTTTTTTTTGGTTTTATAAATTCTCCCTGAAAAAAAGGGAGATTAATATTGGCCTCTGGGCTTGTGTGCCAGTCCTGAGCGTGCCATCTGTGCCAGCCCTGAGCGTGCCATCTCTCTCACAAATAGTGGGCCATAGAAAGCCTATTTAATTTTTTTTTTTGTTTTATAAATTTTCCCTGAAAAAAGGGAGATTAATATTGGCCTCTGGGCTTGTGTGCCAGTTGTGAGCGTGCCATCTGTGCCAGTCCTGAGCGTGCCATCTCTCTCACAAATAGTGGGCCATAGAAAGCCTATTTAAATATTTTTTTGGTTTTATAAATTCTCCCAGAAAAAAAGGGAGATTAATATTGGCCTCTGGGCTTGTGTGCCAGTCCTGAGCGTGCCATCTGTGCCAGCCAGCCCTGAGCGTGCCATCTCTCTCACAAATAGTGGGCCATAGAAAGCCTATTTAATTTTTTTTTTTGTTTTATCAATTTTCCCTGAAAAAAGGGAGATTAATATTGGCCTCTGGGCTTGTGTGCCAGTTGTGAGCGTGCCATCTGTGCCAGTCCTGAGCGTGCCATCTCTCTCACAAATAGTGGGCCATAGAAAGCCTATTTAAATATTTTTTTGGTTTTATAAATTCTCCCAGAAAAAAAGGGAGATTAATATTGGCCTCTGGGCTTGTGTGCCAGTCCTGAGCGTGCCATCTGTGCCAGCCAGCCCTGAGCGTGCCATCTCTCTCACAAATAGTGGGCCATAGAAAGCCTATTTAATTTTTTTTTTTGTTTTATCAATTTTCCCTGAAAAAAGGGAGATTAATATTGGCCTCTGGGCTTGTGTGCCAGTTGTGAGCGTGCCATCTGTGCCAGTCCTGAGCGTGCCATCTCTCTCACAAATAGTGGGCCATAGAAAGCCTATTTAAATATTTTTTTGGTTTTATAAATTCTCCCAGAAAAAAAGGGAGATTAATATTGGCCTCTGGGCTTCTGTGCCAGTCCTGAGCGTGCCATCTGTGCCAGTCCTGAGCGTCCCATCTCTCTCACAAATAGTGGGCCATAGAAAGCCTATTTTATTTTTTTTTTGGGTTTTAGAAATTCTCCCTGAAAAAAGGGAGATTAATATTGGCCTCTGGGCTTGTGTGCCAGTTGTGAGCGTGCCATCTGTGCCAGTCCTGAGCGTGCCATCTCTCTCACAAATAGTGGGCCATAGAAAGCCTATTTAAATATTTTTTTGGTTTTATGAATTCTCCCAGAAAAAAAGGGAGATTAATATTGGCCTCTGGGCTTCTGTGCCAGTCCTGAGCGTGCCATCTGTGCCAGTCCTGAGCGTCCCATCTCTCTCACAAATAGTGGGCCATAGAAAGCCTATTTTATTTTTTTTTTGGGTTTCAGAAATTCTCCCTGGAAAAAAAAAGGGAGATTAATATTGCCCTTTGGGCTTGTGTGCCAGTACTAAGCGTTCCATCTCTCTCTCTCTCTCAGTCAGTGGGCCATAGAACGCATATTTTTGGTTTTATTTGTTTTCTAAATTCTCCCTGAAAAAATCATTTTATTTTATTTGGTTTCTAAATTCTTCCTGATAAAATCATATTTTTTTTATTATTTTTTTTTCTAAAGTCTCCCTGAAAAAAAAAAAAAAAAAACAACCCAAAAAAACAGTGGGAGATTAATATCGGCCTTTCTGCTTGTGTGCCAGTCTTGACTCCTGGGTGCGTCATCTCTCAGTCAGTGGGCCATAGAACGCCTATTTTTGGTTTTATTTGTTTTATAAATTCTCCCTGAAAAAATCATTTTATTTTATTTGGTTTCTAAATTCTTCCTGATAAAATCATATTTTTTTTATTATTTTTTTTTCTAAAGTCTCCCTGAAAAAAAAAAAAAAAAAACAACCCAAAAAAACAGTGGGAGATTAATATTGGCCTTTCTGCTTGTGTGCCAGTCTTGACTCCTGGGTGCGTCATCTCTCAGTCAGTGGGCCATAGAACGCCTATTTTTGGTTTTATTTGTTTTATAAATTCTCCCTGAAAAAATCATTTTATTTTATTTGGTTTCTAAATTCTTCCTGATAAAATCATATTTTTTTTATTATTTTTTTTTCTAAAGTCTCCCTGAAAAAAAAAAAAAAAAAAACAACCAAAAAAAACAGTGGGAGATTAATATTGGCCTTTCTGCTTGTGTGCCAGTCTTGACTCCTGGGTGTGCCATCTCTCTCTCTCTCTCTCTCTCTCTCTCTCTCTCTCCAATTGTGGTCCATAGAAAGCCTATATTTTTTTTCCTTGATTTGGGTTCTAAAATCTACCAGAGAAAATAACTACATCAATCATTGGTAGAAAAATATTGGCCTCTGGGTTTGTGTGCCACTCCTGACTCCTGTGTGCGTCATCTCTCAGTCAGTGGGCCATAGAACGCCTATTTTTGTTTTTATTTGTTTTATAAATTCTCCCTGAAAAAATCATTTTATTTTATTTGGTTTCTAAATTCTTCCTGATAAAATCATATTTTTTTTATTATTTTTTTTTCTAAAGTCTCCCTGAAAAAAAACAAAAAAAAAAAAAACAAAAAAAAAACAGTGGGAGATTAATATTGGCCTTTCTGCTTGTGTGCCAGTCTTGACTCCTGGGTGTGCCATCTCTCTCTCTCTCCAATTGTGGTCCATAGAAAGCCTACATTTTTTTTCCTTGATTTGGGTTCCAAAATCTACCAGAGAAAATAACTCCATCAATCATTGGTAGAAAAATATTGGCCTCTGGGCTTGTGTGCCACTCCTGATTCCTGTGTGCGTCATCTCTCACTCAGTGGCCCATAGAAAGCATATAGTTTGTTACATTTGTTTTCTAAATTCTCCCTGCAAAAATCTATTTTTTTTTTTTTGGGGGGTTTCTAAAGTGTTCCTGAAAAAAATAAAAATAAAAAAAAAAATAATAGTGTGACATTAATATTAACATTTGTGCTTCAGTGACAGTCCTGCGTGTGGGGCATCTCTCTAATTTGCAGCCACCAAAAAAAGAGTGTGTAACATTGGGCCTGATTTTCGCTGTGGTCTCACCAACCTGTAAAGGGGTAGCTAAATCATACTGAAGTTATAGCTCACCGTGTAAGTTGTGTGACTGCAACAAATAACGTTAGTTTGGTTACGTTTTTAAAACAATGAGGAAGTCTAGTGGAAGAGGTCGTGGCCGGGGGCGTTCATTGTCAGCTGGTAATGAGGGTAGTGGTAGTGGTGGAGCATCAGGTGGTCGTGGGGGAAAAAATATTGCACCTAAGTCTGGAGCTGTGGAGCCAGGTTCGTCGTCCGGCTACACAAGGCCTCGAACGCTCCCTTTTCTGGGATTAGGAAAACCGCTTTTAAAGCCGGAGCAGCAAGAGCAAGTTTTGGCTTATCTTGCTGACTCAGCCTCTAGCTCTTTTGCCTCATCTCGTGAAACTGGTAAAAGTAAAAGCAGCGCGTCGTTAGTGGATGTTCACGGTCAGGGACAAGTCACTTCCTTGTCCTCTTCAGCAAAAACAACAACAGAGAAGAATGCAGCAGGCGACACAACGGGTTACTCCATGGAGCTCTTTACACATACCGTCCCTGGCTTAGAAAGTGAAGCAGTTAACAGTCCATGCCCATTACAAATTGAATCTGACATGGAGTGCACTGACGCACAGCCACAGCCAGACTACTATGCTGGTCCTTTGACTCAGACCACAACATTGCCCTCGCAGGGTGCTGATCAAGAATCAGACCCTGATGAGACTATGTTGCCCCATCACGAACGCTATACCACCGAACGACACGGTGACACAGACGAAGTTGCGCAGGAGGTACAAGAAGAGTTATTAGATGACCCAGTTCTTGACCCCGATTGGCAGCCATTGGGGGAACAGGGTGCAGGCGGCAGCAGTTCTGAAGCAGAGGAGGAGGAGGGGCCGCAGCAGGCATCAACATCGCCACAGGTTCCATCTGCCGGGCCCGTATCTTGCCCAAAACGCGTGGCAAAGCCAAAACCTGGTGGAGGACAGCGTGGCCATCCGGTTAAAGCTCAGTCTGCAATGCCTGAAAAGGTATCCGATGCTAGAAAGAGTGCAGTCTGGCATTTTTTTAAACAACATCCAATTGATCAGCGCAAAGTCATCTGTCAAAAATGTTCTACTTCCTTAAGCAGAGGTCAGAATCTGAAAAGTCTCAATACTAGTTGCATGCATAGACATTTAACCACCATGCATTTGAAAGCTTGGACTAACTACCAAACGTCCCTTAAGGTTGTTGCACCCTCGGCCAATGAAGCTAGTCATCAACGCAACATCCCTTCCGGCAGTGTAGGACCACCATTTAGCGCACCACCTGCTGTATCTGTGCAGGTATCTTTGCCAGGCCAAAGCAGTCAGGGTCAGGGAATCACCAGTTTCGTAGTAGGAAACACTGCATCTAGGGCACCGGCGGCAACAATACCATCTCCCACCGTCTCTCAGTCTGCCATGTCCACCGGCACCCCCGCTAGTTCCACGATCTCCAGCTCTCCAGTCCAGCTCACCCTACATGAGACTATGGTTAGAAAAAGGAAATACTTAGCCTCGCATCCGCGTACACAGGGTTTGAACGCCCACATAGCTAGACTAATCTCGTTAGAGATGATGCCCTACCGGTTAGTTGAAAGCGAAGCTTTCAAAGACCTGATGGACTACGCTGTACCACGCTACGAGCTACCCAGTCGACACTTTTTTTCCAGAAAAGCCATCCCAGCCCTCCACCAGCATGTTAAAGAGCGCATCGTCCATGCACTCAGGCAATCTGTGAGCACAAAGGTGCACCTGACAACAGATGCATGGACCAGTAGGCATGGCCAGGGACGTTACGTGTCCATCACGGCACACTGGGTAAATGTGGTGGATTCAGGGTCCACAGGGGACAGCAAGTTTGGGACAGTTCTGCCTAGCCCACGGTCTAGTAAACAGTTGTCTGTAGCCGTTCGCACCCCCTCCTCCTCCTCCTCCTCGTCCTCCTGCAGAAGCAAGAGCTCGTCCACAGACCGCAGTCGCACAAACACTCCATCCGCACCTGCCACTGTTGCACACCAGGTCTCCCATTATGGGGCAGCTACTGGCATACGTCAGCAGGCTGTATTGGCTATGAAGTGTTTGGGCGACAATAGACACACCGCGGAAGTTCTGTCCGAGTTCTTGCAGCAAGAAACGCAGTCGTGGCTGGGCACTGTAGATCTTGAGGCAGGCAAGGTAGTGAGTGATAACGGAAGGAATTTCATGGCTGCCATCTCCCTTTCCCAACTGAAACACATTCCTTGCCTGGCTCACACCTTAAACCTGGTGGTGCAGTGCTTCCTGAAAAGTTATCCGGGGTTATCCGACCTGCTCCTCAAAGTGCGTGGACTTTGCGCACATATCCGCCGTTCGCCTGTACACTCCAGCCGTATGCAGACCTATCAGCGTTCTTTGAACCTTCCCCAGCATCGCCTAATCATAGACGTTGCAACAAGGTGGAACTCAACACTGCACATGCTTCAGAGACTGTGCGAACAGAGGCGGGCTGTTATGTTTTTGTGGGAGGATACACATACACGGGCAGGCAGTAGGATGGCAGACATGGAGTTGTCAGGTGTGCAGTGGTCGAAGATTCAAGACATGTGTCAAGTCCTTCAGTGTTTTGAGGAATGCACACGGCTGGTTAGTGCAGACAACGCCATAATAAGCATGAGCATCCCCCTAATGCGTCTGCTGATGCAAAGTTTGACGCACATAAAGGATCAGGCGTCTGCACCAGAGGAAGAGGAAAGCCTTGATGACAGTCAGCGATTGTCTGGTCAGGGCAGTGTACATGACGAGGTACCGGGCGAAGAGGAGGTGGAGGATGAGGAGGATGATGGGGATGAGTATATTTTTAATGAGGAAGCTTTCCCGGGGGCACGGGAAATTGGTGGCGTGGCAAGGCCGGGTTCTGGTTTTTTGAGGGACACAAGTGACGTAGATTTGCCTGCAACTGCCCCTCAACCAAGCACAACCGCAGATTTGACAACGGGAACTTTGGCCCACATGGCGGATTATGCCTTGCGTATCCTCAAAAGGGACACACGCATTACAAAAATGATGAACGATGACGATTACTGGTTGGCCTGCCTCCTTGATCCTCGCTATAAAGGCAAATTGCAAAATATTATGCCACATGAGAACTTGGAACTAATATTAGCAACAAAACAATCAACTCTTGTTGACCGTTTGCTTCTGGCATTCCCTGCACACAGCGCCCGTGATCGTTCTCACACGAGCTCCAGGGGCCAGCAGACCAGAGGTGTTAGAGGGGCAGAAATCAGAAGTGGCGTTGGACAGAGGGGTTTTCTGACCAGGTTGTGGAGTGATTTTTCTATGACCGCAGACAGGACAGGTACTGCAGCATCAATTCAAAGTGACAGGAGACAACATTTGTCCAGTATGGTTACAAACTATTTTTCATCCCTTATCGACGTTCTCCCTCAACCGTCATTCCCATTTGATTACTGGGCATCCAAATTAGACACCTGGCCAGAATTGGCAGAATATGCATTGCAGGAGCTTGCTTGCCCGGCAGCTAGTGTCCTATCAGAAAGAGTATTCAGTGCTGCAGGTTCAATACTAACAGAAAAAAGGACTCGTCTGGCTACCCAAAATGTAGATGATCTAACCTTCATTAAAATGAACCACAACTGGATTTCAAAATCTTTTGCCCCACCCTGCCCGGCTGACACCTAGCTTTCCTATGAAAAGGTCTTGCCTGTGGACTATTCTGAATGACTTTTCCAATCTCGTAATTTTCTTCACCTGATTGTCCAGCATACGACATGTTTCCACCTCACGAAATGGCCAAACTCCCCACACGGGGCCGTGCTATCGCCACTTTGCGCTTGGACCCTTGAGAGTGCTGTTTGTCTGAAGAGGTGGGTGTGGCCGCTTTTGGTCGACGGCACTGCCACTGGGTCCCTCATAGTACAATAAAGTGTCTCTGGCGGTGGTGGTGCGCACCCAACGTCAGACACACCGTTGTAATATGAGGGGCCCTGTGCCTGTACCGCCGGCCACAAGACAGTTCCCCCCCCCAGCTCAAACAGTGCTCTACCACTAGCAAAATTATCTCTCACAGCTTCACCAATGTGTAGTCTAGCCGCTGACATCCTTCAATGCCTGGCACTGACAATACCATTGTTTTGACATTTTTGTTATGTTAGGCCTTCGAAGCCTGTCTGCGGTCCCTTCTTTCTACAACTACTACACTGACCAGGCCACTGCTGGCCGTGTTACCCTGGAACCAATTTAAAAGTGCCTACAGTCAGCCCAATTTTGTTATGTTAGGCCTTCGAAGACTGTCTGCCGTCACTCCTTCCACTAGACTTCCACTGACCATACACTGCTGCCCATGTACCCCTGGAACCAATTTAAAGTGCCTACAGCCAGCCCAATTTTGTTATGTTAGGCCTTCGAAGCCTGTCTGCGGTCACTCCTTCCACTAGACTTCCACTGACCAGACCACTGCTGCCCGTGTACCCCTGGAACCAATTTAAAAGTGCCTACAGCCAGCCCAAGTTTGTTATGTTAGGCCTTGGAAGCCTGTCTGCGGTCACTCCTTCCACTAGACTTCCACTGACCAGACCACTGCTGCCCGTGTACCCCTGGAACCAATTTAAAAGTGCCTACAGCCAGCCCAAGTTTGTTATGTTAGGCCTTGGAAGCCTGTCTGCGGTCACTCCTTCCACTAGACTTCCACTGACCAGACCACTGCTGCCCGTGTACCCCTGGAACCAATTTAAAAGTGCCTACAGCCAGCCCAAGTTTGTTATGTTAGGCCTTGGAAGCCTGTCTGCGGTCACTCCTTCCACTAGGCCTCCACTGACCACACCACTGCTGTCCGTGTACCCCTGGAACCAATTTAAAATTGCCTACAGCCAGCCCAATTTTTTTATTTTAGGCCTTCGATGCCTGTCTGCGGTCCATTCTTTCAACTACTACTACACTGACCAGGTCACTGCTGTCCGTGTACCCCTGTAACCAATTTAAAATTGCCTACAGCCATGTGTTATTATTTTAGGCATTCGATGCCTGTCTGCGGTCCATTTTTTCAACTACTACTACACTGACCAGGTCACTGCTGCCCGTGTACCCCTGGAACCAATTTAAAATTGCCTACAGCCATGTGTTATTATTTTAGGCCTTCGATGCCTGTCTGCGGTCACTCCTTCCACTAGGCCTCCACTGACCACACCACTGCTGCCCGTGTACCCCTGGAACCAATTTAAAATTGCCTACAGCCAGCCCAATTTTTTTATTTTAGGCCTTCGATGCCTGTCTGCGGTCCATTCTTTCAACTACTACTACACTGACCAGGTCACTGCTGCCCGTGTACCCCTGGAACCAATTTAAAATTGCCTACAGCCATGTGTTATTATTTTAGGCCTTCGATGCCTGTCTGCGGTCACTCCTTCCACTAGGCCTCCACTGACCACACCACTGCTGTCCGTGTACCCCTGGAACCAATTTAAAATTGCCTACAGCCATGTGTTATTATTTTAGGCCTTCGATGCCTGTCTGCGGTCCATTCTTTCAACTACTACTACACTGACCAGGGCACTGCTGGCCGTGTACCCCTGGAACCAACATCAGAAAATATAAAAATAAGTATTTTGCTTATAAAAAAGAAAATACTGGTGAGATATCAAATGCAGACATTTTAACATTAAAAACAAACACACAACTCTAATCTGGTACAGTACTAAAAATGGCCACCAGCTACAATTACTTTCTCCTGCAAGTAGTTAACTGAAAGTTTTTTTAAATTGAAAACACACATATGGCATCCACCGAGTGTTGTCCTGTCGCGTCTTCTTTATATTATTGCCGAGAAGATGCAAAATAATGAAAATAATAAAATCATTAATTACCAAAATAATAGAGAAAGTCAACACCACATTGCAAATAAACATTCATTCCAAATAAAGAAGCAGGGCGCGTCCGAGGGTGAGTATATACCTAATAAGAATCTAATCACCCTCGGACGCGCAATGCTTATTTCCAACAGCCTTCCTTCCTAAGAATCAGCCCTTCCGTCGTGTAGAGAGACGTTGTGTTACACTCCAAGGTGTTCCCCAGGTTGCCTTTCCTGAGCTTCGATCTTCCGGCTCTCGTTTAGTAGTTCTTGGAAACTACTCTGCATTAGGCCTTCAAATTGGGTATGGGGTGTAGAGAGATGGTGTGTTCCACTCCAAGGTGTTCCCCAGGTTGCCTTTCCTGAGCTTCGATCTTCCGGCTCTCGTTTAGTAGTTGTTGGAAACTACGCTGCATTAGGCCTTCAAATTGGGTATGGGGTGTAGCGAGAGGGTGTGTTACACTCCAAGGTGTTCCCCAGGTTGCCTTTCCTGAGCTTCGATCTTCCGGCTCTCGTTTAGTAGTTCTTGGAAACTACACTGCATTAGGCCTTCAAATTGGGTATGGGGTGTAGAGAGAGGGTGTGTTACACTCCAAGGTGTTCCCCAGGTTGCCTTTCCTGAGCTTCGATATTCCGGCTCTCGTTTAGTAGTTGTCGGAAACTACGCTGCATTAGGCCTACAAATTGGGTATGGGGCGTAGAGAGAGGGTGTGTTACACTCCAAGGTGTTCCCCAGGTTGCCTTTCCTGAGCTTCGATATTCCGGCTCTCGTTTAGTAGTTGTCGGAAACTACGCTGCATTAGGCCTACAAATTGGGTATGGGGTGTAGAGAGAGGGTGTGTTACACTCCAAGGTGTTCCCCAGGTTGCCTTTCCTGAGCTTCGATCTTCATGCTCTCGTTTAGTAGTTGTCGGAAACTACGCTGCATTAGGCCTACAAATTGGGTATGGGGTGTAGAGAGAGGGTTTGTTACACTCCAAGGTGTTCCCCAGGTTGCCTTTCCTGAGCTTCGATCTTCCGGCTCTCGTTTAGTAGTTGTTGGAAACTACGCTGCATTAGGCCTTCAAATTGGGTATGGGGTGTAGCGAGAGGGTGTGTTACACTCCAAGGTGTTCCCCAGGTTGCCTTTCCTGAGCTTCGATCTTCCGGCTCTCGTTTAGTAGTTCTTGGAAACTACACTGCATTAGGCCTTCAAATTGGGTATGGGGTGTAGAGAGAGGGTGTGTTACACTCTAAGGTGTTCCCCAGGTTTCCTTGCCATTGCTTCGGTCTTCCGACTCTCGTTTAGTAGTTGTAGAAAAGTACACTGCATTAGGCCATACAAAATGGGTATGGGGTGGAGAGAGATGGTGTGTTACACTCCAAGGTGTTCCCCAGGTTGCCTTTCCTGAGCTTCTATCTTCAGGCTCTCATTAAATTGTGGTTAAATGGAACAACTGCATTTGGCGTACTAGTTGGTTTGGGGCCTACTATCGGTGTCTGCCACTCCTTGCTGTTCTCCTCCACTGAACAAAGCTGTGCCGCCTGTTTACTACGGTTGCCAATTTTGAACTGCATTTCGACTACTTACTGATTTGGCCCTACTCTCTGTGTCAGCCTCTCATTCCAGTTGTCCTCCACTGCAATGCCCCCTGGTTATTCCTGTGTTACCAATTTTGAACTGCATTTAGCCCACTTTCTTCTTTGGGCCTATATCTGTGTTTCCACTTCATCGTGCCCATTGCCCAGCCAGTGATAGATGAGTCTGCTGGTACATTGACCCATAACGCAACATTCCCCGTGCACGCTACACAACAACATTGTGACCCTGCTGAAAGTCAGGTTGCTCTTCCCGCATACCATACCACCTTACACGGGGACAAAGAGGAAGGTGCAGATGAAAGTGCAGGTTCCTTCATCAGGTGGGGGGAGGAATACTAGTTGGCGACGTCACTGGCACAGGGCCTCTCATAGTACGCAAAAGTGTTGCTGCCGGTGGGAGGCGCCCCCGCCGTGCAAACACACCGCTGTACTTTGAGGGGCCCTGTGCCAGTGCCAATGCCAACGAGTGGGCCCCCCCTGCTTGCTCAGGTTCACAGCACTTGCAAAGTTGAAATACTTACCTCTCCCTGCTCCACTGCCGTGACGTGGTCCAGATTTCCTGGGCCCACTAATTACTTGAACCAGCCCTACCCCCCACAACTTTAGCCAAATGACCCCCAATTTCAAATGCCTTCCAATTATTATAAGGTAAATTACGCTTGACAAGCTTCATTAAGAAGAATGGATGGTTTTGACATTAAAATGGCCACTCTAGGTGTTTTCCTGGCCCCCACTCACTGCCGACTATGCTGCCCCATTGACTTGCATTGGGTTTCGTGTTTCGGTCGATCCCGACTTTACGTCATAATCGGCCGATTTCACTCGACCCGACTTTGGACATAGTCGGGTTTCGCAAAACCCGGCTCGACTCTAAAAAGGTCAAGGTCGCTCAACTCTAGTTTTTACCATGTTAACCAAATGCTATAACTGACCTGCTATTATGATTCTCCATTTCATTTTGGGTTTGTAGATATCAAACATGTATAGGTTTAAATGGTGATAAATAAATCCAAATTTTGTTTAAAAAAAAATGCATAATTTTCAGGGACCCGTAGTGTCTCCATTTTTCATGTAGGGCTGGGTGAGGGCTGACATTTTTAATGATGCCATTTTGGTGTGGGTACAATCTTTTAATGCAATTTTGCGATGACCAAAAAAACTTAATTCTGTCATTTTGACTTTTTTTTTCTAGGCCGGGCGATTCTGAACAAGGCAATACCAAATATGTGTATTTTTTAATTAATTTTTTTATTGTGAATGAAGGGGAGGGGGGGGGGTGATTTAAACTTTTATACAGTACAGACCAAAAGTTTGGACACACCTTCTCATTTAAAGATTTTTCTGTATTTTCATGACCATAATAGCACCATAATAAAATATAAGAAATCTGATTACAATATGGTGCCCGAGCGTAGAGGGTTCAAGCACCATATAAATGGTTTTAGAAATATAAAATATATATATATATATATATATATATATATATATATATATATATATATATATATATATATATATATATATATATATATATATATATACACATTTATACACAGTACAGACCAAGTTTGGACACACCTCATTTAAAGATTTTTTTGTATTTTCATAACAATGAAAATTGTACATTCACACTGAAGGCATCAAAACTATGAATTAACACATGTGGAATTATATGCTTAACATAAAAGTGTGAGACAACTGAAAATATGTTTTATATTCTAGGTTCTTCAAAGTAGCCACTCTTTTGCTTTGATGACTGCTTTACACAATCTTGGCATTCTCTTGATGAACTTCAAGAGGTAGTCACCAGGAATGGTTTTCACTTCACAGGTGTGCCCTGTGAGGTTTAATAAGTGGGATTCCTTGCCTTATAAATGGGGTTGGGACCATCAGTTGTGTTGTACAGAAGTCTGGTGGATACACAGCTGATAGTCCTACTGAATAGACTGTTAGAATTTGTATTAGGCAGGCCTCACACTAGCGAGTTTTACGGACGTAAGAGCGCAGAAACTACGTCCGTAAAACTCGCATAAAATACGGCACAATTATTCTCTATGCCCCTGCTCCCATCTGCCGTATTTTCCTGATCAGTATTATACGGCTTTCTATGGCCGTAGAAAATCGCAGCATGCTGCTTTTGTCACCGTATTGCGCAAATAAAACGTCAATGAAAGTCTATGGAAGCCCCAAAAACGCGGATTACACACGGACCAGCAGTGTGACTTGCGAGGAATACGCAGCGGTGTTAGAGAGAAAAGCCGGTAATTCAGTGCGGTGTACAGTAAAATCACACTGACAGCTTACAGTAGAATAGGTAGAATAAATGTGTACACATAGAATAGGTATATATATATATATATATATATATATATATATATATATATGTCATTGAGACACATATATGTATATATATTATTACTTCATCCAGCGCGATATAGCAGAAAGCCGGTAATTCAATTACCGGCTTTTGCTATCTCCTTCCTAAACCCGACATGATATGAGACCTGGTTTACATACAGTAAACCATCTCATATCCCCATTTTTTTTTGCATATTCCACACTACTAATGTGAGTAGTGTGTCTATGCAAAATTTGGCCGTTCTAGCTAGTAAATTAAAGGGTTAAATGGCGGAAAAAATTGGCGTGGGCTCCCGCACAATTTTCTCCGCCAGAGTAGTAAAGCCAGTGACTGAGGGCAGATATTAATAGCCTGGAGAGGGTCCACGGTTATTGCCCCCCCCCTGGCTAAAAACATCTGCCCCCAGCCACCCCAGAAAAGGCACTCTCTTCCCATTCCCGTGTAGCGGTGGGATATGGGGTAATGAAGGGTTAATGTCACCTTGCTATTGTAAGGTGACATTAAGCAAAATTAATAATGGAGAGGTGTCAATTATGACACCTATCCATTATTAATCCAATACTAGTAAAGGATTAAAAAAAAACACACACACATTGTTAAAAATTAATTTAATGAAAAAATCACAAAGGTTGTTGTATTAATTTATTCTACTCTCAATCCACTCACTGAAGACCCTCGATCTGTAAATAAAAAAAAAATAAAAAAACAACAATATACATACCTTCCGAGGATCTGTCACGTCCAACGATGTAAATCCATCTGAAGGGGTTAAAATATTTTGCAGCCACGAGCTTTGCTAATGCAACGTTGCTCATGTCTGCAAAACCCCGGAGAATGTAGGTAAAGTAGGTCATTGACCTATATTTACCTGCATTTGCGGTGAGGCGCCCTCTGCTGGCTGTTCCTAGATCGTAGAAACTTTCCTAGAAAGCTCCCTGCCTTGAGTTCATATGAGGACAACCAGCAGAGGGCGCCCTCTTATGATATGGGGGGGCCAATAACCATGGACCCTCTCCAGGCTATTAATATCTGCCCTCAGTCACTGGCTTTACTACTCTGGCGGAGAAAATTATGCGGGAGCCCACGCCAATTGTATAGCCGTATGTCGGTTTTGCAAGCCTGCGATAAAAACACGCAGTACGGATGACATACGGATTACATACGGAGGATGCCATGCGCAAAAAACGCTGAAACACCCTGCCTACGGAGGAGCTACGGACCACTATTTTGGAGACTTTTCAGCGTATTACGGCTGTAAAAAACGGACCGTATTTTCATACGCTGAGTGTGAAGCCAGCCTTATGGCAAGAAAAAAGCAGCTAAGGCTGGTTTCACATTTGCGTTTAAAACGCATCCGCAAGTTGTGGAAAAAACACATATATACGCGTAAAAACACAGCGTTTTTTAGACGCATGCGGTTAAAAAAAGCCGCGTTTTTTCCTGCGTTTGTGTTTTTGGTGTGCATGATGAGAAATTTCACAAGAGAAAAATCAAGATAACCAGACACCGCCAATGGGACTACAGAGGGCGTGTATGATGGGATCTCTATGTATAGACCCTAGGGCTACTGAAATTTTATCAGTTTGCTACTGTATCCTGTGTCATGATGGATCTTCGCAAGGAGAGCTTATATTTCAACCTGGATTTCAGCTTCAAGCTGTTTCTTGCCTGTGCTTTTGCTTGGGAGCAAAACAGAAATCGCGAAAGATGGAGAAGGAGACAACGTAGGCGTTTTTGGAGGCACTCCATTATCGAACTACGTGAGAGCCGTGGAGCCTATCACACGCTCTATGCCGAGCTTAATGCCAACCCGGAGAAATTCCAGGAATACACACGAATGTCGCAAGACTCGTTCCAGGATTTGCTTTCTCGTGTCCAAGGAGCCATACGGCGACAGGACACCCAGCTCCGTAGAGCGATTCCACCTGAGGAACGTCTGCTGGTTACATTAAGGTACGTTCAAAATCTAAACCAATGACAGTCCAAATTTAGTGTTTTCTGACATGTGTTTTTTGGGTATTTTCCTTTCTTTATCGTAACCACACCATAAAAAGAATAGATTGTAATTTTTTTTTGTGTTTGTTTTTCTCACAGATTTCTGGCAACCAGAGAGAGTTTCATCCCTCTACTTCCAATACCGGCTTGGAATATCCACCCTGTCCGGAATAGTTGTGGACACCTGCTGGGCTTTGTGGAATATACTCCGGGATGAGTTTATACCCCTACTCACCTTGGACATGTGGCTTGAAATTGCGTAAAAATTCTGGAATGTGTGTGATTTTCCCAACTGTTTAGGAGCGGTGAATGGAAAGCACATTCGCATTATCAAACCAGCCAGGACAGGATCGGAGTACTTCAATTACAAAAAATATTTTTCTGTGGTGCTCATGGCAATAGCCGATGCGAACTGTCGCATCATCGCCGTGGACATTGGAGCTTTTGGCTGTGGCAACGATTCCCAGACTTTCAAGAACTCGGATATGGGCCGCCGTGCGTATGGCAACAATTTAAATTTTCCACCTCCACAACCTCTCCCCAACACTCAAGGTCCACCGATGCCATTTGTTATGGTTGGGGATGAGGCCTTCCAGATGTGTGAAAACCTACTGAAGCCCTATTCCAGTTGGGACTTGAACCACACTAGAAGGATCTTTAACTACAGACTGACCAGGGCCCGAAGAACAGTAGAATGTACCTTTGACATTCTGGTCGCTAAATGGCGCATTCTTGCATCAGCCATAAATCTAAAAGTGGAAACAGTTGACGAGGTGGTCAAAGCCTGTGTGGTTCTGCACAATTATATAATGGTTAAGGAGCAACCCAACATTGAACTGGATGTACCAGTTGCACACCCACTGCCCGATTTCCAGCATCACCCGCTGCGGTCAACTGCAGCCGTTGGTCACATGCGGGACCAATTTGCTGCCTTTTTTGATTCAAATATTGGACGTGTGTCATGGCAGGACAATGTTGTGTAAATGTCCTGTTGTAATTATATCTGTACCAGTAATTTTCTACAATGATAATAATATTTCTCATTAATAAACTTTAGTTTTGGTTGTGTTGACCATCTCTCCTATCTTTTTCCTCTCCAAACCAAGGTTGTCCTAAAACTGGCAGTATTTGATCTGTATTTAATATCAGTTTTTGTAATCCAAAACCAGGAGTGGGTGATAAAGGCAGAGGTGCTAGTTATTATGTTAATATCATAATTTACCTCTAATTGTTCCACTCCTTGTTTTGGTTTACAAATACTGATATAAAACACTGGCCACATACTGCTAGTAATGGCAGCCATGTTGCTTTATTGGTAAGCTTGTTGATGTCATTGCGTCATGATTGTCTTCTCCTGTATCCATTGGACACAAACTGAAGAGACAATCACTGTCACACTATCTATACTCAAGTCAGGTGTCAGAATAATGAATTCATGATAAACATGTACAGGCTCATGAATTCACTATTTCTGACACCTGTGCAGGTGAGCATAGATATGTAGCGTGTGACCACCATTGTCCCCTCAATTTGTATGTAGTTGGAGCGCCCCCAGACACAGGGCCACAAGTCACTCGGTACCGGTCCCTTCTCCTTCAGTTCTGCGGTTGTCAGGGTGGCTGGACCCGGTCGTGACCCTGCTAAGGGGCGTCCAATGAAAATGGTAGTACAGTCTGTCAGTAGTTTGTGACGCCACCTGTGGTGTTCGGTCAGGGTGACCGACGCTGCTGTGGGGTCCGCTGGGGTGATGGAATGGCAGCCAGATGGTATACCTTCCCACAGGTGAAGTATGTCCCCAGGGCTTCCCAGTAAGGTGGATGGCGATGGTGTGAGGTGCAGGCAATAACGAGGACACAAGGTTGCAGTCTCTTTACCTTTTTACTGAAGACTTCAATTCACTCAGTCCAGAGCATATTCAACCGGGCTATCAGAGACCGGCTGGTCCGATGGGCACATCCAGAGTTTCCCTCGCAGATGGAAATCGTTGCCTACCAATAGCGCCTGTGTGTTGTAGTCCTACCCTGCTGAGCATTCGGAATAGTCCTCACAACTGCTGTTCTCGTTCGTTCGTTCTCTACAGCTTCCTCTCTCTCTCTCTCTCTCTCTCTCTCGTTCTTTGGTTCCAGATGTTGCTAATTTCTAACGTCCCCCAGATATGTTATGGCTAGGACGCCACCCGTTTGACGGGAAGGCTTGGAGGTCTTCCGGGACCCTAGAGACGCCCCTCTCCCAATGTTGCCCCCTATGTCTTCGTAGGTGTAAAAGGTAGACAGCCAACCTATAATCAACTGTCCAGCGGAATTTGAAGTAAGGCCTGAAGTCAGTTACTCCTACGGTGATCTGGCCACCGACTACGCGCCTCAGTAAGATGTTGCCTTCCTCTCTCGGCACGACTCTTACTGGCTCTCCTTTGTGCTGATCTCGTTTACACTGTTCCACAATATTCTTCCATTCGTGTCTCTCTCTTAGGATACCGCCGCAAGGTGTGCAGGCGCGGTTCCATAACGTTCTCTTCTGTTCGCTAGGCACCTGCCAGGTTCCCACGCCTGACAGGGACCCCCCTGTGCCTTCTCCCTGCAACACCCCCTGCCACGGGATGTTGCCTGGTTCCAACCCAGTCAGCTTCTGACTAACTTCCTCCCCAGCCCCTAGTTTTACCAGTGTGGGGAGTGGCCCAATAAATGAAGCCTTTTCCTCCCCCTAGTGGCCGGAGTGTGAAGTGTAATGTGTTCTGGTGATACCTGGTCAGGAGAACTCCTTAGTGCCATCGGACGTACCGCTACTCGCCTTGGGGCCATACTGCAACAACCAGGTCTCTGGGGCGCTGCATAATAGATTATGTATAAAGAAGAGAAAATGGTGGTTATACAAGGCAGTTCTCTACTCAACAGGTCAGGTGTCATAACTAATGAGTTTTTTGACACCTTACTTGTTCAGTAGAGGACTGCACTGTATTTCCACCATTTTCTCTTCAGACTGCCACACTAGGCATAGACAAAAAGAGATTATGGAGATACATGTAATATTTTTTGTCCCACATCATATCTGTATACTAAAGACACACAAAGCTGCAGTCTTTTTATTTTTAACTACTGGAGATATGATGTGGCCCAAAAAGTAAGTGTGTGGCGACAGTTCTTGGCGCACGGTGTGTGTTGCCGGCGGCGATAGACACAATAAACCAAACATAATTGTGGCAAATCAAACTTTTTTTATTTTGTTAACAACTCAAAAAATTATTTTTTACTGCGCCGGCTTGGGCTAGAGTGATGTAAACGGGGTGTGTGAAGAACTGAGGCCTGGCTAACCGTAGACGACGCAGAGGTGGCAGGAGAAGGGGCAATGAAACTAGAAGGGTCTGGAAGTTCGGGGATGGGGCTTGACACATGAGAGGCTTGATACACACTGGAAGGGTGAGACAAACCTGACATTACACACACATTGGTAGGTGAAGGGGGAGGAATGTTAAGAGTCCTCTGTTTTGTTTTTTTCTGGGTTTTTTTTTTGGTTTGCCTGGTTGGGGGAGGTCTTGGTGGGCTCATATGCCGTGGCGTGGTGGCAGGTGACCTGTCAGGGTCCGGCTGCACTGTGTCAGAGTCCATAGTGCTCGTAGAGCGTGCAGCCATGCCATAGTCCATAGTGCTCGTAGAGCGTGCAGCCATGCCAGAGTCCATAGCGCTTGTAGAGCGGAAGGCCATGCCAGGGTCCTGCTGCATCGTGGTGGTGGCAGTACGGAAGGCCATGCCAGTGTCCTGCTGCATCGTGGAGGTACGGAAGGCCATGCCAGGGTCCTGCTGCATCGTGGTGTCAGTGGAGGAGGTTCAAGCAGGAGCAGCGCATGTCATGGTGGTGGCGGTGGGATGTTCAACTGCACTCTGCATGGTTGTGCTGTAGTGGTGTCAGGCTGTGGAAGGAATTGAGGTGGCCGTGCAGTGGGATGCAGCTGAGGTCGGCATTGAGGACAATCGTGACAGTGAAGGCACAGGTGGATATGCCCCCACTGTCTGCTGGAAATACAGACTCTGCTGCATTGCCTGCACGTAAGCAGCATTGCAGACCTGCATGACACTCAACTGGAGATCAGGAGTAAGGTGTTCCGACATGCCCTGCTCAATTTGGTTAAAAAAATGATGAGCTGGCCTCTGGAGGTCGGCTTTCACGTGATCAAGGCTTTTGGTGACCTCCTGGATACGTGCATTCAAGAGGTTATGTGAAACATCCATTCGGTCACCTAAAGCCTTGATTGCTTCGTGTAAAACCGAGCTCAAGTGCAAAAACTCGGGCATGAGGGACCTGTCCGAAGCCCTCTGCCGCTGTCGGGATGAGCCCCAAAAAAGGGGGCAGTGGAAGAGGACTGCGAAAGGGGAAGACCTGATGGACCAGCTCCCTGGTCTCCAGTTAGTGTGGAAGGCCCACTTGCTGCTGCGCTGCTGGATGGCTGGGACCGGTCCGTGGCTGTTGGATGAAGGACTGCTCCAGAACCTGGGCCGACAGTCGTGCTGTATGTGCTGTGAAAAAAGGAAAAATAAAATTATTATCAAAAATTTACCAGACGCAAAATCCTGTGGAATTTAAAAATACAGATTATGGCAATACAATACAACCTAAAGCATGTGATAAATACTTACGGTCTCTGGGCAAGGACCAGTCTTAAAAATGCCAGAATGCGATGGTATTTGTACGTTCGGATCCTTGCTCCTGAACCACTAGGAACACGACTCTCTTGACACAGGTCCTTGTTGAAGCGGTCCTTCATCAAACGCCAACGTGTTTTGACTTTGTCCACTGTTAAAAAAAAAAACAAAAAAAAACATTATGGTCAGAAAATGGACTTTTTGCCGTGCTCAGACAACTGTGTGTGATGAGAGAAACTCCTGAGAGTTTCTTTCATCACACACAGTCAAGTGAGCACGGCCAAGGTCTCTGCTACTTCACACTGCAGTGCAATACTTACCAAATGCACTTCGGACCCGTGTCGGGGCGTTGTCCCAGCCATCCCACATCGCTTGAGCCACCTCATTCCATAACAGCCGGATTGTGGTGTTGTTCGAGTGCAGTGGATCCCGGCTGTCCCACAACGAGACTCGCTCCTGGACTAGGGTGATAAGGAGGTCATTGTCTATCAGGTCATCGTCCCGTTGTGAAACCTAGAAATTGAAGAAAGTCATTAAAGTTTGCTCAATTACATAAGGAAAAGAAAGAAAAAAGATGCTGAGAAATGGCATGAATAGGAAAGTCAACATACAAAAGGATTCCAGAAGAAAAAAGTTAATAAATACGAGTGGAAAGAAAGGAAGATTCAAGAATATTACACTGAGCACAGTCAGCCTTGTATACGTACCCGCTGCCGTCTTTCCACCGAACCTTGACTCCGCTGCTCCTGCCCTGTCTGTGCCTCAGTAGAAGAGCTCTAAAAAAAGGAAAAATCAAATTGTCACATGTCGATGTGACAGTGAATACTTACCAATCTGACGAGGCAAATACTCACCTCACTGACATGCTCCACTTCCGACTGTCGTGGCCAAAACTCCTCACCAGATGAAGAATCCGAAGAAGACATTCTGATGCATGTAGAAAGAAATAAATGGCAGAAATTAGGACATGTAGAGACAGAAAATAGAAAATAAAGGCATTGGCTAGGATATACTCACATTGTTCAGGGTCTTGTTATCCTCCAAGATGTAGCCTGTCTGTATCTCGTCTGCTTCAGAGTCTGGTGAGAAGTGACCTGCAACTGTCCACACCCTCCCTTTTATCACTTTGATGGTGGGGGGTGGCTTATCAGTGTCTAGACATGCTTTTCTCAATTGAAACACATGCGTTCAAAAACGCAACCAAACGTATGTGCTTAAAAACACATGCGTTTACATAGACAGCAATGCGTTTTTTTTTACGCAAACCTTGCGCAATCGAACGCATGTGTTTCCTGGCGGCAAATAGATGCCTCTAATAATTACTACATGTTGCATTTCCGCGCCAAGACGCAAGCATCGAAACGACGCATGCGTCGTCAAATGCGGCCAAACGCAAACAAAAAAAAATGCATGCGTTTTTAATGTTAAATATAGGAAAACACGATGCATGCGTTTATATGCGGTACAAACGCAGCGGCAAAAAACGCAAATGTGAAACCAGCCTAAGTAAAAAAAAAAAAAAAAAAATGAGTGGCCATCATTACTTTAAGAAATGAAGGTCAGTCAGTCCGAAAAATTGAGAAAACTTTGAAAGTGTCCACAAGTGCAGTGGCAAAAACCATCAAATGCTACAAACAAACTGGCTCATATGAGGACCGCCCAAGGAAAGGAAGACCAAGAGTCACCTCTGCTTCTGAGGATAAGTTTATCCGAGTCACCAGCCTCAGAAATCACAGGTTAACAGCAGCTCAGTTTAAAGACCAGGTCAATGCCACACAGAGTTCTAGCAGCATACACATCTCTACAACAACTGTTAAGAGGATACTTTGTGCAGCAGGCCTTCATGATAAAATAGCTGCTAGGAAACCACTGCTAAGGACAGGCAACAAGCAGAAGAGACTTGTTTGGGCTAAAGAACACAAAGAATGAACATTAGAGCAGTAGAAATCTGTGCTATGGTCTGATGATTCCAAATTTGAGATCTTTGGTTCCAACCACCGTGTCTTTGTGTGACGCAGAAAAGGTGAACAGATGGACTCTATATGCCTGGTTCCCACCGTGAAGCATGGAGGAGGAGGTGTGATGGTGTGGGGGTGATTTGCTGGTGACACTGTTGGGGATTTATTCAAAATTGAAGGCATACTGAACCAGCATAGCTACCAAAGCACCTTGGCAGTGGCATGCTATTCCATCCGGTTTGCATTTAGTTGGACCATCATTTAATTTTCAACAGGACAATGACCCCAAACACACTTCCAGGCTGTCTAAGGGCAATTTGACCAAGAAGGAGAGTGATGGGGGCTACGCCAGATGACCTGGCCTCCACAGTCACCAGACCTGAACCCAATCGAGATGCTTTGGGGTGAGCTGGACCGTAGAGTGAAGGCAAAAGGGCCAACAAGTGCTAAGTAGCTCTGGTAACTCCTTCAAAATAGTTGGAAGACCATGCCCGGTGACTACCTCTTGAGGCTCATCAAGAGAATGCCAAGAGTGTGCAAAAAGCAGTCATCAAAGCAAAAGGTGGCTACTTTGAAGAACCTGGAATAAGACATACTTTCAGTTGTTTCACACTTTATTGTTAAGTTTATAATTCCACATGTGTTAATTCATAGTATTGATGCCTTCAGTGTGAATGTACAATTTTCATTGTTATGAAAATACAAAAAAATCTTTAAATGAGGTGTCCAAACTTTTGGTCTGTACTGTGTATAAATGTGTGTGTGTGTGTGTGAATATATATATATATGTATGTATGTATGTATGTATGTATATATATATATATATATATATATATATATATATATATATATATATATATATATATAATTTATTATTATATATATATTTTTTTTATATATTTCTAAAACCATTTATATGGTGCTTGAACCCTCTAGGTTCAAGCAACATATTGTAATACAAATTCTTATACTTGATTATTATGCTACTTCTTCTCTGCGTTTTCTGCAATTAATGCGGACCGATCTGCTCGGCGCAGAGACCCCGTTCAGGCAGTGTTTCTAAGCTCTCAGTAGTGACACGTGTGCTATGTATTTTTGGAGTCGATACAATTTGTAGTTTTTAAAAAAAATCGCATTTTAAGTAAAAAAAACTTTCCATAGGTTTTAATGGCGACCTTTCCATAACCCCCAACTGACATGGATTGAAGCCACAGCGCAGGTGCACTGACCTTACAAAGATGGCAGTTATGCAAATGTACGGTGTCCATTTTAGGACATGATCATTTATCAAAGTCAAACATCAGAATAATGTGACTCTGACTCGTGACTCTGACTCGTGACTACTGAGGGGACGAATGTGCCAAAGTGGCTACCAAGTTGCAAAAGTGGCTACCAAGGTGCCAAATGTACTAAAGTGTCTACCAAGTGGCCAATGTGGCAACCGAGGTGCCGAATCTGCCAAAGGGGCTACCAAGTGGCTGAAGTAGCTACCAAGGTGCCGAATGTGCCAATGTGGCTACCACGTGGCCAAAGTGGTTTCAATGGTGCCGAATGTGCCAAAGTGGCTACCAAGTGGCCAACGTGGCTACAGAGGTGCCAAATGTGCCAAAGTGGCTACCAAGTGGCCAAAGTGGCACATGAGGTGCCGATTGTGCAAAAGTGGCCACCAAGTGTCAAAATGGCTACCGAGGTGCCAAATGTGCTAAAGTGCCCAAAGTGGCTATCGAGGTGCCAAATAAGCCAAAGTGGTTACAAGCGGCCAAACTGGATGCCGAGGTGCCGATTGTGCAAAAGTGGCTGCCAAGTGGTAAAAGTGGCGACCGAGGTGCAAAATGTGCTAAAGTGGACAAGCTGGCTACCAACTGGCCAAAGTGGCTACCGAGGTGCCGAATGTGCAAATTGGCTACCAAGTGGCCAACGTGGCTGCCAACGTGGCTACCAACTGGCGAAAGTGACTACCGAGGTGCCGAATGTGCAAATTGGCTACCAAGTGGCTACCAAGTGGCCAAAGTGGCTACAGAGGTGCCGAATGTGAAAAGGGGCTACCAAGTGGCCAAAGTGGCTACCGCAGTGTTTAATGTACCAATGTGGCTACCAACTGGCCAAAGTGTCTATCAAGGTGCCAAATAAGCCAAAGTGGCTACCAAGTGGCCAAAGTGGCTACCGAGGTGCCAAAGTGGCTACCAAGTAACAGAAGTGGCTACCAAGTGACCGAAGTGGCTACCTAGGTGCCGAATATGCCAAAGTGGCTACCACGTGGCCAAAATGGCTACCAAGTGGCCAAAGTGGCTACCGAGGTGCTGAATGTACCAAAGTGGCTACCAAGTGTTAGGGTTGGCTGAACTCACCGAGTATATATATGTATAAATAGGTGCTTTCGCAACCTGGGGTCCACCGTGCAGGAGAGGAACCTGCTGCTGGCAAATGGCGGCGCTATATGGCGGTATAAGCGAACTCTGTTAACTCCACAGAGTCGCTAGAAATAAGATGCTGTGCCCTGTTAGCATCACAGGGGAACACCGCTAACTGCTGAGCTGGAGGCAGTCAGTGGTCACGCACCCAGAAAAGCATACAAATAGTCCTCACCAGAGAAGCCAGTATTCTAGGGGCTTATTTCAGCCGGGTCCCTGAAAACACACATACAGGCGCAACCACAATTAACAAGCTCATGACATGAGGTGATACTAGCACATGGCCGTGCGGCCATGCAAACCTTTTATAGCTGCAGCATGTACAGGAGCTTCCAAGAAGGACCAATGGAAGGCTGCCACAGAACTTGATCAGGTACAGGGCCTTCCTGGAGGACCAATGGAAGTCGCTGCAGTACCTGAGCATGTGACCCTAGACCTCCACTGAGAGATCTTACCCTGGGCATGCTCAGTGTGTGCAAAGCAGGACTTAGTCCCAGAAAAGCCTGCTTGCCGCAGACCAGTGAAGGGTACAATAGCAGAGCCTGAAAAGGCAGCAGTAACCCTTTGCACAGTATCAGGCTGAGTGAGATGCTGGGACCGACGTCTCCGCTGAGCAGGCTCCACTGCGGCTGATGCAGAATGGGAGACCGCAGCAGACACGGCTCGAGATTCCCCCTGTGCAGCGGCGGGAACTTAACTCCAAAGTGGCTACCGAGGTGCCGAACGTGCCAAAGTGGCTACCAAATGGCCAAAATGGCTACCAAGGTGCTGAATGTGCTAACGTGGCTACCAAGTGGCCAAAGTGGCTACTGAGGTGCCGAATGTGCCAAAGTGGCTACCAAATGGCCAAAGTGGCTACCTAGGTGCTGAATGTGCTAACGTGGCTACCAAGTGGCCAAAGTGGCTACTGAGGTGTTGAATGTGCCAAAGTGGCTACTAAATGGCCAAAGTGGCTACCAAGGTGCTGAATGTGCTAACGCGGCTACCAAGAGGCCAAAATGGCTAACAAGTGGCAAAAGTGGCTACCAAGGTACCGAATATGCCAAAGTGGCTACCAAATGGCCAAAATGGCTACAAAGGTGCTGAATGTGCTAACGTGGCTACCAAGGTGCTGAATGTGCTAACGTGGCTACCGCGGTGCCAAATGTGGCAAAAGTAGCTACCGAGGCGCCGAATGTGCAAAAGAGATTACCAAGGTGCTGAATCTGCCAAAGTGGCTACCCAGTAACAAAAGTGGCTACCAAAGTACCGAATGTGCTAAAGTGGCTACCGAGGTGCCAAATGTGCCAAAATGGCTAGCAAGTGGCAAAAGTGGCTACCGAGGTGCTGAATGTGCCAAAATGGCTAGCAAGTGGCAAAAGTGGCTACCGAGGTGCTAAATGTGCCAAAGTGCCTACCAAGTGGCCAAAGCGGGTGCCGAGTGTGCTAAAGTGGCTGCTAAGTGGCCAAAGTGGCTACCAAGGTGCTGAATATGCCAATGTAGCTACCAAGTGGCGAAATAGGCTACTAAGATGCCAAATTGGCTACCAAGTGGCTACCAAGGTGCCGAATGTACTAAAGTGGCTAAAGTGGCTACCGAGGGGCTGAATATGCCAAAGTGGTGTCGTAGCTGTTTTTCATTCTGACCCAAATGTCAGCTTACAGATCACCAGTGAGACCAAATCGTGGAGTTACGCCTGTCATTTTACAAGCGCGCTTGGAGACACAAAGACACCTCACACATATCCTGTGATCAAGTCACTTTTATCTGCAGTAATAGAGCAAGAAGCAATATTTTATACCATTTACACATAATGCATTTCAATGTAACTCATGTAGCCCCCACCATCACCCAGGGTCATACTTTATTTACCATAACCCAGAATATGTTGTACTGACTCTTGAGAACATACATGATAAGAAGTACAGTCTCCTTGAAGAGGAGACTGTCAGACTACTGAGTCAACAGATTCTAGTAATTCTAACACTTAAAGGCAAAAGGCACTTAAAGGCAAGGTAGCTAAAGGCAAACTATTAACCCTTCTATATCAATTTCCCCCTTTTGTAAATGGTATAACCTCTGCTACGGGGTCAGCTGATGTCCACAAAGGAGCTACTGTCTCATGGGTCTAGTACCCACAAGGGGACTTCCTACCTGCTTCACCCATCCACCCTCAGTGTGGACACTCATCTCCCCCGTCAGCAGTGGCTACACGGGGCCTATGATATACTACAGAAGGTTCAGCCTTAGGGTTTTTTTTCTACACATACATTATTCCATAGCTTAGGTAATACATATATTAGCGCTTTTACGGCTACATAAAAGAATAAGCAAAGCAACAAAATTTGCATACAAGTCTGTAAAATACCAAAAATAATCCATCCCGCTAGGCCGCTAAGCCAATTGGCTGGATTTAAAAAGGAGTCTCTATATTGTATTAGTCTCATTAAGAGCCTTAAGGAACCACGAAAATCTGAGTCCAAGTCTCACTTGTGCATGCAGTGTGGTGTTAATACCTTCCTTGGGTCCTGGGGTAAGTCTAAGTACAGCATAGTCCTTGCAGATACTGGGCTGTGTGCACAGATCCAACAGTCCAGCAGTTTTTGTCCTTCCGCGTCTTTTATAAGAAAAGCAAGATGTTGAATAAGTTTGTTTATCCAGTGTCTCTGTAAGGTGCAAACATCCTATCACTGCCAGCTAGGTGATTAGGAGAAAAGTCATTCTGCTGGTGAAAAGATCTTTTTGCAGTGACTGGCATGGATCCAGGTGGGCTTTCCCTCAAGTTTCCCTGAGGTGAATGTGGTCAGCTGGACTTTAGAATGGGCCGTCAAACCGTGAATCTAGGCTCCTTCTCACGTGTCTGTGTATGACCACCAATCACCTGGATTCAGCTGATGTACGTCTGCACTGGCATTAGGATCTGGAATGGATGAAAACACATGTTTATGCACTACATTAAGTCTTTTCTGTAAGGCCTGGACATGGGCTGTCATAGCACCGTGTTGCTTTTGTAGCACCTGTGGGAAGTACAGACCAGCCTCTGGCAAACTACTAAACAGGACTTCAAAAGGACACAAGCCTGTCTTTCTATTTGGTGTGTGTGTGACTGAAAAGAGTGCAAGAGACAAACACTCTACCCCACTCTTTCCTTTGTCTGCCGTGGCCTTTGATTTTCCAGTTTAAGTGTCCCGTTTAGTCTCATCACTTTCCCACTACTTTGTGGTCTTTATGGTGCATGATATGCTTGCTGTACTCCCAGGACCTGCATGACTTCCCTCATTATTTCTCCCGTGAAGTGTGTGTCCCTATCGCTGTCTATGGTTTCTAGGATACCATACCTGCAGATCAGTTTTTTTTATCAGTTTGTCCGCAGTCGCTTTAGTATTTGCATATTTTACCAGATAGTCTTCCAGCCAACCAGAGAAGAGATCTACACATACTAGGATATTTTTCACACACTCCTACCTTGGGTAGCTGTATGTAGCCAGTCTGCAGTCTCTGAAACGGGTAGAGAGGCCTGGGTGTCGCTTTCTTAGGGATTTTTACTGTTTTACCTGGGTTGTGCTGTGCACAGATGAGGCATGACCGTACGAGCTTTGCGGCTGCGTAACTGAAACCAGGAGCGATCCAGAAGGCATCTTGTGTTGCTTGCGCCATGATTGGGAGCAGGGATCTTGGTATATTCGATTTATCCTGATTCTCCCATACTCTTTCTGAGTTCAGCTCAGCTCCCATTCTCCCAGTGTTCCTTCTCTGTTTGGGCAGCTGGAGGGATTTCAGGACATCTAGGCTCAGTGTGGCTGGAATACGCTGACTCCCCGCCACCGTCCACTGCTCCCTAGGCCGCCTTGCTGCTACTTTAGCAGCCTCGTCCGTCCTTCTGTTGCCCTTTTCCTCCACAGAGTCACCGTCTGTGTGTGCTTTTTACCTTGACGATGCGAACCTGGACTGATAACGTCAATGCCTCCACTAATTGTTTCACCAGCTCTGCATTTTTAATGGGCTTACCGGCTGATGTAAGAAACGTTCTGCTTCTTCAGATAGGGCAATAATCATGTGATATTCCTCATGCACAATTCGAATCTGTGTAACTGTTAGCGACTTTACTTGCAGCAACTCTACACGCTTCAGTGAGTGCCTTCAACTCTGTCTCCTGCACCAACATGTGAGGAGCGAGTGGTTCAGCTCGGATTACCTCATGTGAGGATACTACTGCATATCCAATGTAGAGTCGCCCATTGTGGTGGTATCTGAAGCCATCTACAAAAATAAAAAACCTCAAAATATGCATTAGGAACAGGTTTTTTTTTTCTTCCCACGAACATATGTAAAACCCACTGTCTCCTGACTCATCAGTTCCTATGCAGTCATGTTCGTGCGTCATGTCAATGTTATGTCAACGTCATGTCATGTTCTCTTTCCCACCTGCCAATGCTGTCACCAATTCCCCCTTTTCTGAATCCACAGGCAGATGAGTGGCTGGATTCAGAACATTGTCTTTTGAGGGTGACATATTCAGGAATTAGTATTAGAGCACATTCAAGTCTGATCTGTCTATCCATAGACAGGTGTTTTGGTTGAACTTGTACGAGTCTGGCATTAATGTCACGTGGGGAACAAATTGTCAAAAAGAAAAAGTCAGTGTGATCTCACATGCCTTTCAGTAATACAGCAGCTCTTACAGCATGTACACATGTGTTATGGCTGGCAATCAGGCAACACAGCGTGCAGTAATCAGCGCACATACAGAGATCTGGCAATAACCAAAAACAATAGGACGAGCTCTGAGACGTGGAATCTCTGTAGACTGCAGTACCTGATCTATCCTCACACAACTATAAGCAGCAGTGGATTGCGCCTATCACTACCTATGCAACTCGGCACTGCCTGAGGAGCTGACTAGCCTGAAGATAGAAATACAAGCCTGACTTACCTCAGAGAAATACCCCAAAGGAATAGGCAGCCCCCCACATATAATGACTGTTAGCAAGATGAAAAGACAAACGTAGGAATGAAATAGATTCAGCAAAGTGAGGCCCGATATTCTAGACAGAGCGAGGATAGCAAAGAGAACTATGCAGTCTACAAAAAACCCTAAAACGAAAACCACGCAAAGGGGCAAAAAGACCCACCGTGCCGAACTAACAGCACGGCGGTGCACCCCTTTGCTTCTCAGAGCTTCCAGCAAAAGTTAATAGCAAGCTGGACAGAAAAAACAGAAAACAAACTAGAAGCACTTATCTAGCAGAGCAGCAGGGCCAAGGAAAGATGCAGTAGCTCAGATCCAACACTGGAACATTGACAAGGAGCAAGGAAGACAGACTCAGGTGGAGCTAAATAGCAAGGCAGCCAACGAGCTCACCAAAACACCTGAGGGAGGAAGCCCAGAGACTGCAATACCACTTGTGACCACAGAAGTGAACTCAGCCACAGAATTCACAACAGTACCCCCTCCCTTGAGGAGGGGTCACCAAACCCTCACCAGAACCCCCAGGCCGACCAGGATGAGCCACATGAAAGGCACGAACAAGATCTGGGGCATGGACATCAGAGGCAAAAACCCAGGAATTATCTTCCTGAGCATAACCCTTCCATTTGACCAGATACTGGAGTTTCCGTCTAGAGACACGAGAATCCAAAATCTTCTCCACAATATACTCCAATTCCCCCTCCACCAAAACAGGGGCAGGAGGTTCCACAGATGGAACCATAGGTGCCACGTATATCCTCAACAACGACCTATGGAATACATTATGTATGGAAAAGGAGTCTGGGAGGGTCAGACGAAAAGACACCGGATTGAGAATCTCAGAAATCCTATACGGACCAATAAAACGAGGTTTAAATTTAGGAGAGGAAACCTTCATAGGAATATGACGAGAAGATAACCAAACCAGATCCCCAACACGAAGTCGGGGTCCCACACGGCGTCTGCGATTAGCGAAAAGCTGAGCCTTCTCCTGGGACAAGGTCAAATTGTCCACTACCTGAGTCCAGATCTGCTGCAACCTGTCCACCACAGAATCCACACCAGGACAGTCCGAAGACTCAACCTGTCCTGAAGAGAAACGAGGATGGAACCCAGAATTGCAGAAAAATGGAGAGACCAAGGTAGCCGAGCTGGCCCGATTATTAAGGGCGAACTCGGCCAACGGCAAAAATGACACCCAATCATCCTGGTCAGCGGAAACAAAACATCTCAGATATGATTCCAAGGTCTGATTGGTTCGTTCGGTCTGGCCATTAGTCTGAGGATGGAAGGCCGAGGAGAAAGATAGGTCAATGCCCATCCTACCACAAAAGGCTCGCCAGAACCTCGAGACAAACTGGGAACCTCTGTCAGAAACAATATTCTCAGGAATGCCATGTAAACGAACCACATGCTGGAAGAACAAAGGCACCAAATCAGAGGAGGAAGGCAATTTAACCAAGGGCACCAGATGGACCATTTTAGAAAAGCGATCACAGACCACCCAAATGACCGACATTTTTTGAGAAACGGGAAGGTCAGAAATGAAATCCATCGAAATATGTGTCCAAGGCCTCTTCGGGACCGGCAAGGGCAAAAGCAACCCACTGGCACGTGAACAGCAGGGCTTAGCCCTAGCACAAATTCCACAGGACTGCACAAAAACACGCACATCCCGTGACAGAGATGGCCACCAGAAGGATCTAGCAACCAACTCCCTGGTACCAAAGATTCCTGGATGACCGGCCAGCACCGAACAATGCAGTTCAGAGATAACTTTACTAGTCCACCTATCAGGGACGAACAGTTTCTCGGCCGGACAACGATCAGGTTTATTAGCCTGAAATTTCTGCAACACTCTCCGCAAATCAGGGGAGATGGCAGACACAATGACTCCTTCCTTGAGGATACTCGCCGGCTCAGATAACCCCGGAGAGTCGGGCACAAAACTCCTAGACAGAGCATCCGCCTTCACATTTTTAGAGCCCGGAAGGTATGAAATCACAAAATCAAAACGAGCAAAAAATAACGACCAACGGGCCTGTCTAGGATTCAAGCGCTTGGCAGACTCAAGATAAGTAAGGTTCTTATGATCAGTCAAAACCACCACGCGATGCTTAGCACCCTCAAGCCAATGACGCCACTCCTCGAATGCCCACTTCATGGCCAGCAACTCTCGGTTGCCCACATCATAATTACGCTCAGCAGCAGAAAATTTCCTGGAAAAGAAAGCACATGGTTTGAACACTGAGCAACCAGAACCTCTCTGTGACAAAACCGCCCCTGCACCAATCTCAGAAGCATCAACCTCGACCTGGAACGGAAGAGAAACATCAGGTTGACACAACACAGGGGCACAGCAAAAACGACGCTTCAACTCCTGAAAAGCTTCCACGGCAGCAGAAGACCAATTAACCAAATCAGCACCCTTCTTGGTCAAATCGGTCAATGGTCTGGCAATGCTAGAAAAATTACAGATGAAGCGACGATAAAAATTAGCAAAGCCCAGGAATTTCTGCAGACTTTTTAGAGATGTCGGCTGAGTCCAATCCTGGATGGCCTGAACCTTAACCGGATCCATCTCGATAGTAGAAGGGGAAAAGATGAACCCCAAAAATGAAACTTTCTGCACACCGAAGAGACACTTTGATCCCTTCACGAACAAGGAATTAGCACGCAGTACCTGGAAAACCATTCTGACTTGCTTCACATGAGACTCCCAATCATCTGAGAAGATCAAAATGTCATCCAAGTAAACAATCAAGAATTTATCCAGATACTCACGGAAAATGTCATGCATAAAAGACTGAAAAACAGATGGAGCATTGGCAAGTCCGAACGGCATCACCAGATACTCAAAATGACCCTCGGGCGTATTAAATGCCGTTTTCCATTCATCTCCCTGCCTGATTCTCACCAGATTATACGCACCACGAAGATCAATCTTAGTAAACCAACTAGCCCCCTTAATCCGAGCAAACAAGTCAGAAATCAATGGCAAGGGATACTGAAACTTAACAGTGATCTTATTAAGAAGGCGGTAATCAATACACGGTCTTAGCGAACCATCCTTCTTGGCTACAAAAAAGAACCCTGCTCCCAATGGTGACGACGATGGGCGAATATGTCCCTTCTCCAGGGACTCCTTCACATGACTGCGCATAGCGGTGTGTTCAGGTACGGACAAATTAAATAAACGACCCTTAGGGAATTTACTACCAGGAATCAAATCGATAGCACAATCACAATTCCTATGCGGAGGTAGGGCATCAGACCTGGACTCTTCAAATACATCCTGAAAGTCCGACAAGAACTCTGGGATGTCAGAAGGAATGGATGACGAAATAGACAAAAATGGAACATCACCATGTACTCCCTGACAACCCCAGCTGGTTACCGACATAGAGTTCCAATCCAATACTGGATTATGGGTTTGTAGCCATGGCAACCCCAACACGACCACATCATGCAAATTATGCAGTACCAGAAAGCGAATAACTTCCTGATGTGCAGGAGCCATGCACATGGTCAGCTGGGCCCAGTACTGAGGCTTATTCTTGGCCAAAGGTGTAGCATCAATTCCTCTCAACGGAATAGGACACCGCAAAGGCTCCAAGAAAAATCCACAACGTTTAGCATAATCCAAATCCATCAGATTCAGGGCAGCGCCTGAATCCACAAACGCCATGACAGAATACGATGACAAAGAGCACATTAAGGTAATGGACAAAAGGAATTTGGACTGTACAGTACCAATAACGGCAGAGCTATCGAACCGCCTAGTGCGTTTAGGACAATTAGAAATAGCATGAGTAGAATCACCACAATAGAAACACAGTCTGTTCAGACGTCTGTGTTCTTGCCGTTCTACTTTAGTCATAGTCCTGTCGCACTGCATAGGCTCAGGTTTACTCTCAGACCATACCGCCAGATGGTGCACAGATTTACGCTCGCGCAAGCGACGACCGATCTGAATGGCCAAGGACATAGACTCATTCAAACCAGTAGGCATAGGAAATCCCACCATTACATCCTTAAGAGCTTCAGAGAGACCCTTTCTGAACAAAGCCGCTAGTGCAGATTCATTCCACAGAGTGAGTACTGACCACTTCCTAAATTTCTGACAATATACTTCTACATCATCCTGACCCTGGCATAAAGCCAGCAGATTTTTCTCAGCCTGATCCACTGAATTAGGCTCACCGTAAAGCAATCCCAGCGCCTGGAAAAATGCATCAACATTACTCAATGCAGAATCTCCTGGTGCAAGAGAAAACGCCCAGTCCTGTGGGTCGCCGCGCAAAAAAGAAATAATAATCAAAACCTGTTGAATAGGATTACCAGAAGAATGAGGTTTCAAGGCCAAAAATAGCTTACAATTATTTCTGAAGCTCAGGAACTTAGTTCTGTCACCAAAAAACAAATCAGGAATCGGAATTCTTGGTTCTAGCATCGATTTCTGATCAATAGTATCTTGAATCTTTTGTACATTTACAACGAGATTATCCATTGAGGAGCACAGAGCCTGAATATCCATGTCCACAGCTGTGTCCTGAAGCACTCTAATGTCTAGGGGAAAAAAAAGACTGAAGACCGAGCTAAGAAAAAAAAATGATGTCAGGATTTCTTTTTTCCCTCTATTGAGAATCATTGGGTGGCTCCTTGTACTGTTATGGCTGGCAATCAGGCAACACAGCGTGCAGTAATCAGCGCACATACAGAGATCTGGCAATAACCAAAAACAATAGGACGAGCTCTGAGACGTGGAATCTCTGTAGACTGCAGTACCTGATCTATCCTCACACAACTATAAGCAGCAGTGGATTGCGCCTATCACTACCTATGCAACTCGGCACTGCCTGAGGAGCTGACTAGCCTGAAGATAGAAATACAAGCCTGACTTACCTCAGAGAAATACCCCAAAGGAATAGGCAGCCCCCCACATATAATGACTGTTAGCAAGATGAAAAGACAAACGTAGGAATGAAATAGATTCAGCAAAGTGAGGCCCGATATTCTAGACAGAGCGAGGATAGCAAAGAGAACTATGCAGTCTACAAAAAACCCTAAAACGAAAACCACGCAAAGGGGCAAAAAGACCCACCGTGCCGAACTAACAGCACGGCGGTGCACCCCTTTGCTTCTCAGAGCTTCCAGCAAAAGTTAATAGCAAGCTGGACAGAAAAAACAGAAAACAAACTAGAAGCACTTATCTAGCAGAGCAGCAGGGCCAAGGAAAGATGCAGTAGCTCAGATCCAACACTGGAACATTGACAAGGAGCAAGGAAGACAGACTCAGGTGGAGCTAAATAGCAAGGCAGCCAACGAGCTCACCAAAACACCTGAGGGAGGAAGCCCAGAGACTGCAATACCACTTGTGACCACAGAAGTGAACTCAGCCACAGAATTCACAACAGGGTGCATCATTTATGAAGCAGACCTTATCCAAGGCCTACAGTAGGTCACCAAACCTAGAAAAGTGCGTAGATGCTGGTGTGACCTGGGTAAAGGGAGATTTTTATTGCCTGTTTTCTGTCTTCAGTCAGGTGTCTTGTACCTTCAGCAATACAATGTCCTAAAAATGTCACCTTTTGTTTGCAATACTGTAATTTGTCACGTGAGACTCTGCAACCCTTTTCTGCCAAAAAAAAAAAAAAAACAGCAAGGAAACTGTAGCTTCCGGACATCTGGTCCGGGCAGCAGAGCAAGAGGTCATCCACGTACTGTAATAGTACAATCTGTGGATGAGGTGGTTGCCACTGCTCAAGAATCCCTACCATCGCTGTTGAATAGATGGTTGGGGAGTTCTTTCCCCCTTTGTGGGAGGACCGTCCAACAGTATTGTTTACCTTCGTGAGTGAAAGACAAAAGATACTGACAGTCAAAGTGCAGTGGTACAGAGAAGAATGCATTTGTCAAATCAATAACTGTGAAACCTTTTGATGTCGCTGGGATTTGTGACCATACGGTGTGTGTATTAGGGACAGTTGATGTCACACTCACTGTAACATCATTAATAGCTCGTTAGTCATGAACTATTCTGTAAGTGTCAGGGGAACCCTTGGGTCCTTTTTTTTCTTAATGGGAGACAAAGGGGTGTTGCAGGGGGAATATCTCTGCACTAGAATCCCTGCCTTAACGTACTCTTTAATATTCCTGCTCAGGGCCATTGATTTGACTAGACTTAAGGGGTATTGCCTTAACCAAAGAGGAGTGATTACTTCTCTTGATTTATCATGACAGGGGGAATGGGCAGCCGACCCATATCAGATTTTCCCCTTGCCCAAACGGTGTCTGGTACCTGACTCTTTTCCCTGTCCTCAGACATTCTGGTGTCAGGTGATACTTTCACTACTCTTGCCATATACACCATTTCTGCAATATTACACAAAATGTTACCAAAAGAAAATTATATATATGAATATATATATATATAATTATGAAAGATACTGAGTCATAAAACGGGGGAGCACAATGCCATAGGCCACAGCAAAGCACAAGCTTATTCTAAGAAAGTAGCAGCCCTATATAAATCCATAACTAACAGTTCCGAATACAAAAAGAAGGGTTTTGAAAAAGGCCAAATATCAATGCCAGTTGCTTGCGATAAGGTATAAGAACTGGAAAAGACAAATAAACAGTGACTATGGTTTGAGCCAATATAATGAATGGCTAAAAAACTATATATCATATGAAGACAACCTAGAAATACACAGTAACTATACCATCTTTGTGTAAGGAAACTACTAAAACTGGCAAATGAATGGAATTAAGTGTAACTACAATAGGGCATAATAATAATAATAATCTTTATTTTTATATAGCGCTAACATATTCCGCAGCGCTTTACAGTTTTTGCACACATTATCATCACTGTCCCCGATAGGGCTCACAATCTAGAATCCCTATCAGTATGTCTTTTGAATGTGGGAGGAAACCGGAGTGCCCGGAGGAAACCCACGCAAACACGGAGAGAACATACAAACTCTTTGCAGATGTTGTCCTGGGTGGGATTAGAACCCAGGACCCCAGCGCTGCAAGGCTGCTGTGCTAACCACTGCGCCACCGTGCTGCCCATGATTTACCTGTGGTATAATGTGCACGTGGAAGGCCCTGGCGTCCCTCTGCCACAAGTGTTTATATGAAAAGGGGACTTGTGACTGTAATACCCTCAGGAGAGTACTGTATAGTGGCCTAGACAGCACTCAACTCTGCTCCCAGCAAATTCATAGGAGTATTGTCACTAACAGTAAGTTTGTAAGCACCTCTTGGCTATCTCGTGACTCTAGTCTTTTCTTGTTTAGTCATATGGGCTTCAGTCGCTTGTCTCCCTACCCTCACGTATTCCACAGTCTCGTCAGTAATCATGTCTGGCAGTATCAAGTCTTTGTGTACTAGTCCCAGCTGCCCCAGTGTCGGTCAAGAATTCTGTCTATTTCCCTCCCTGCATTGGTATGGTTGTCATCAAGGCAGGACCAGGTCCGGAGGGGACAAGAACAGGGCACACATTTGTCACTGGGTTGTCAGTTTCCTAGTCTGAAGGTGAAGGAGGTGGAAGATTGGTCTGAGTGTCCATTTTCTCCACAATTCCAGCACTTCACTGTTTCTAAGTCCTTAGGTCCCTTACTACGTCTCTACTGTTTTCCTTGTGCTCCAGCATACATGACACGTCATCTTATTGTCCTAGTTTCTTCAACTCCTGAGCAATCTTCAGGAGGTCTTTGGATCTACATTTCTCCATTTAGGTCTGGCTGTCTGTACTGCGTCTCGTAAGCCTTTTGTCATACCGTCAATGAATGTATTTACCAATATTTTAACATCAAGTGGGTTTACTGGACTGTACCCCATGTCTGCCCATTTCAGCTGTAACCGTCCAGAGTACATCTCTACTCTCTCTCCTTTAGTCACATCTGTAAAAGTCTTAATTTGCATCCTAGTACGTCACCTGCTTTGGTGCTCACCAAGTCTCTAGGTCTGCTCAGGTGCACTTATACGTCCATCATATTATCTTTGTCTGTAAAATGGGAAAGGTTTGTTCTCAGGGTCTCCCGACTGAGCTTCTTATGTCACTACATGATCTTGTCTGGAGAGGATTCAGTGTAATTCACTTAGGTTGGGTTACATCACAGATCATACAAGTATTTCTCCAGTCTGGGTTTGTCTGACCGCAATGTTTACAAGTCCATCTGTCTTGTCTTGGTCTCTGGTTATACAAAGGTATGACCGTAGCAGTAATGTGTCGGACTTTTAAGCATCAAAACATTCATAATACACCTTACTTCCGTCCTGCTGCACTCTCTCTCAGATGCCATTTATTCACATGCTATTTTCCTCATTTGTCTGTGCCTTTTTGAACATCCAAACATCCATCCACTCACTGGCATTTTTGCCTGTTTCAATATTGGTCTCACATCTTTCACTGCTTCCTTTTTCCAATCTGTACAGCGGTTTTTGGGTCCCATTTGGGGCCCTGACTGCACACAGAATAAGTTGCCCATGGCTTCAACTTATCCGCTCAACAACACCGAGCAGGTTCCCTACCTACCACTCGGTGGCACCGAGCAGGTGCACTACCTACCACTCGGTGGACTTAAAGGATTTTACCGAGCAGGTTCACTACCTACCACTCGGTAAATCAGCTGGCTAGCACAGCTCCATGGACGGCAAGGTTACACCACCTAATGCCGTAGACTGACTGTAGCAGGTTACTCCGTACACTACATCAGCCGTGCAGTTGGCTACCTCCTCTGTGGATCCTCAATTCGCTATATCAATCACTCAACTTGAAGCAGGAGAATCTTTTACCAATCTTTTCAATCACTTACAAATTTTCCTCTATACTAGGCACAATTCTACCTTTTTCACTTTCAATTTCCAACTTCAATTGTACAACATTCCCTTTTTCTTCAATACCTACAGTACTTATTGCTTTAAACACAAATCTCTCAGCGTGTACTAAACCAAAGACAGAGAAACTTTAGAATACAGCTATGTGGCCCCCCTTCCTCTGGCCCACAGCACAAAAGGGAGAAGTCTCAAGCAAGTCGCGCAGGGGCTCAGCTTACCCCTCCCATCAGCTATTTTGCGCTAAGCTTGTTGTCTTACACACACACAAACAGAATGCAGCAGTTTTCAGACTTAATCTCTACAAAACATTCATTCTCTCGGAATTAAAAACAGTTTCTCTATACAGGCAGATCACTGCACAACTTGAATAAGCTGATTCTGACCGCGTCCGGCCAAAACACATATAGAAACCTATCCAATGTCAAACTACACATAACACGGGTTTCACTGAATCTCAAATGTAAATTAAATGTACATTAAAAATATCCACAACTCATTCATCCTGGACAATTAACAACAGTTAGATAAGTAATGATAAGTAATGATAATTATGTGATCACTCATACATACATGCTCGTTCAGGGATTGTTGTTTCTTTTACTTCCACTTTTCAGTTGATTTTTACAAGAAGAAAATCCCTTATCTCAATCACTCCACCTAATTCAGCTCAAACTGCGCTGAATAAGGTCTTCTGTCACATACAGAGGACCACACCTAACGGAACCCCTCATCAAACAGGGATTTATGTTTATTCCTTATACTTATTTACTCACCTGTCATCTCATTCAGAGTTTCTCATAGACATACATACATACAAGGCTCACACAGCCCGCCCATTTTGCACTTTGGAATTAACACAGCTCTATATAACACAAACTGCAGCAGTGTCCACTGACACTCTGAAAGCACTTTAAGGCCAAACAACAAAAACCACGGCCCTAATATAAAATACAGCTTCATATAATGTACTGCCAATCCAAAATGACCAAAATAACAACACTGCACAGAGTCTATCCCAGCTCTGTATTACACACTACGTAAATACACAACCAATTAGGATACTGACAAATGATACAGATAACAATTATCATCTTATAACTCTATTATTCAACTCTCATACGGACATAAATAGAAAAAACACAAAACTCACTGGTGATGTGGATTCTTTGAACCATACTCGCAGCCTTTTACCCAGAGGTATGGAGAGATCCAGATGAGAGATTGCAGGTGCAAAACAGGTTTGTAAGAATAACATTTCTCACCTTGCTGCAGCTGGTGTTTTGCATGTCCAATCTCCCAGAAGCTCCCCCATACGGATTCCGAATAGGCTGGATACACGGCCCCACGTTGGGCGCCAAAACTGTCGTAGCTGTTTTTCATTCTGACCCAAATGTCAGCTTACAGATCACCAGTGAGACCAAATCGTGGAGTTACGCCTGTCATTTTACAAGCGCGCTTGGAGACACAAAGACACCTCACACATATCCTGTGATCAAGTCACTTTTATCTGCAGTAATAGAGCAAGAAGCAATATTTTATACCATTTACACATAATGCATTTCAATGTAACTCATGTAGCCCCCACCATCACCCAGGGTCATACTTTATTTACCATAACCCAGAATATGTTGTACTGACTCTTGAGAACATACATGATAAGAAGTACAGTCTCCTTGAAGAGGAGACTGTCAGACTACTGAGTCAACAGATTCTAGTAATTCTAACACTTAAAGGCAAAAGGCACTTAAAGGCAAGGTAGTTAAAGGCAAACTATTAACCCTTCTATATCAGTGGCTACCAAGTGACAAAAGTGGCTACCGAGGTGCCGAATGTGCCAAAGTGACTAAAGTGCTGTAAAGCTGGCAGCGCTGTTCAAGCATCATGTACTTCCTTCAGGTAATGCCCATTTAGTTATTATTCTACTTCTTTTTCTCCACGTTTTCCGCAATTAATGTGGCCCGATCCGCTCGGCGCAGAGACCCCGTTCAGGCGGCGTTTCAAAGCCCTCAGTGTGGATAGGTGTGCTATATATTTTTGGAGTCAATCCGATTTGTAGCTTTTTTAAATATTGCATTTTAAGCAAAAATTTGCCCATACTCAGGTCGGCTTATGCTCGAGTATATACGGTATGTTTTAAATTAATTTTGCCTTATCCAGCTGCAATTGTTGATAGCATAGGGCACCCCTAGTTCGAGGTATAGGGTAGGCGCCCACAATCCCTTGTCACTACATGACATTTAAGTTAATTTAAGGTATGTTTCTGTGGCACCCCAGGAGTTTGGGTACCTGTTATGATGCGGTGGTTTAGGAGCAACATGGAACGAGGTCTGAAGGAAGTGGTAACTGTACTGACCGCAGTCCCTAAGCTCAACACAACACTAGAAGTAGCCGTGGGATGCTCCTAACTCTCCCTAGGCACCTCGTCACAGCCAAAGAGCTAACTACCCCTAAAGATAGAAACAGGAAAGCTATCTTGCCTCAGAGAAAATCCCCAAAGGATAGATTAGCCCCCCACAAGTAATGACTGTGAGTGGAGAGGGAAAAGACATACACAGAATGAAACCAGGATGAGCACAGGAGGCCAGTCTAGCTTGATAAATAGGACAGGATGGAATACTGTGCGGTCAGTATAAAACACTACAAAAATCCACGCAGACTTTACAAAAGATCTCCACACCTGACTAAAGGTGTGAAGGGTAAATCTGCTTCCCAGAGCTTCCAGCAAGACAGAATTAATTCATACTGATAACGCTGGACAAACATAGAAAGCACAGAACGGATAAGTCCACAATCTGTGAACAGAAAAGTGCAAGCAAGAACTTAGCTTAGCTGAACTGGTCAGGATAACAGGGAAATCCAAAGAGATGTGAATCCAACCAGGAACCATTTACAAGTGGCACTGGCTGAAGGAAAGAGCCAGGCTTAAATAGCCGAGCAGAAAAGACGATCAGTGGAAGCAGCTGAAGACAGCTAACTCCAAGGAGCAGCCATACCACTTGAAACCACAAGAGGGAGCCCAAGAGCAGAACTCACAAAAGTGCCACTTACAACCACCGGATGGAGCCCAAGAGCGGAATTCACAACAGTACCCCCCCTTGAGGAGGGGTCACCTAACCCTCACCAGAGCCCCCAGGCCGATCAGGACGAGCCAAGTGAAAAGCACAAACCAAATTGGTGGCATGAACAGCGGAGGCAACAACCCAAGAATTATCCTCCTGGCCATAACCCTTCCACTTGACAAGATACTGAAGCCTCCGCCTCGAAAAACGAGAATCCAAAATCTTCTCAACCTCATATTCCAACTCTCCCTCAACCAACACCGGGGCAGGAGGGTCAACCGAGGGAACAACGGGCACCACATATCTCCGCAACAAAGATCTATGGAAAACATTATGAATGGCAAAAGAGGCTGGAAGAGCCAAACAAAAAGACACCAGATTAATAATTTCAGAAATTTTATAAGGACCAATAAACCGAGGCTTAAACTTAGGGGACGAAACGTTCATAGGAACATGACGAGAAGACAACCAAACCAAATCCCCCACACGAAGCCAGGGACCAACACACCGACGGCGGTTAGCAAAACGTTGAGCCCTTTTCTGAGACAACGTCAAATTGTCCACCACATGAGTCCAAATCTGCTGCAGCCTGTCCACCACAGGATCAACACCAGGACAATCAGAAGGCTCAACCTGCCCAGAAGAAAAGCGAGGATGAAAACCAAAATTACAAAAGAAAGGTGAAACCAAAGTAGCCAAACTAGCCCGATTATTAAGGGCAAACTCGGCCAATGGCAAGAAAGACACCCAATCATCCTGATCAGCAGACACAAAGCATCTCAAATATGTCTCCAAGGTCTGATTAGTTCGCTCAGTTTGGCCATTAGTCTGAGGATGAAACGCCGAAGAAAAAGACAAATCAATGCCCATCCTAGCACAAAAGGCCCGCCAAAATCTAGAGAAAAACTGAGAACCTCTGTCAGACACAATATTCTCCGGAATGCCATGCAAACAAACCACATGCTGAAAAAACAATGGAACCAGATCTGAGGAGGAAGGCAACTTAGGCAAAGGTACCAGATAGACCAATTTAGAGAATCGGTCACAAACAACCCAGATAACAGACAACTTCTGGGAAACAGGAAGATCTGAAATAAAATCCATGGAAATATGCGTCCAGGGCCTCTCAGGACTGCACAAAAGCACAGACATCGCGCGACAAGGAAGGCCACCAAAAGGACCTAGCAACCAAATCTCTGGTACCAAAAATCCCAGGATGACCAGCCAACACTGAACAATGAACCTCAGAAATCACCTTACTTGTCCATCTATCAGGAACAAACAGCTTCCCCACAGGACAGCGGTCAGGCCTATCAGCCTGAAATTCCTGAAGCACCCGCCGCAAATCAGGGGAGATGGCAGAAAGAATCACCCCTTCCTTAAGAATGCCAACCGGCTCAAGGACTCCAGGAGAATCAGGCGAAAAACTCCTAGAGAGGGCATCAGCCTTAACATTCTTAGATCCCGGAAGATACGAGACCACAAAATCAAAATGGGAGAAAAACAGGGACCATCGAGCCGGTCTAGGATTCAGCCGCTTGGCCGACTTGAGGTAAATCAGATTCTTATGATCGGTCAGGACCACAACGCGGTGCTTAGCTCCCTCAAGCCAATGTCGCCACTCCTCAAACGCCCACTTCATAGCCAACAACTCCCGATTGCCGACATCATAATTGCGTTCTGCAGGCGAAAACTTTCTGGAAAAAAAAGCACATGGTTTCATCAAAGAACCATCAGACTCCCTCTGAGACAAAACGGCCCCTGCCCCAATCTCAGAAGCATCGACCTCAACCTGAAAAGGAAGAGAAACATCCGGCTGACGCAACACAGGGGCAGAAGTAAATCGGCGTTTAAGCTCCTGAAAGGCCTCAACAGCCGCAGAGGACCAATTCGTCACATCAGCGCCTTTCTTCGTCAAATCATTAAGGGGCTTAACCACACTGAAAAAGTTGGCAATGAAACGGCGATAGAAATTAGCAAAGCCCAAAAATTTTTGAAGGCCCTTCACAGATGTGGGTTGAATCCAGTCATGAATAGCTTGGACCTTAACAGGATCCATTTCTATAGACGAGGGAGAAAAAATAAAACCCAAAAACGAGACCTTCTGAACTCCGAATAGGCACTTAGACCCCTTCACAAACAAAGCATTATCACGAAGGATCTGGAACACCATCCTGACCTGCTTCACATGAGACTCCCAATCATCGGAAAAAATCAAAATATCATCCAAATATACGACCATGAATTTATCAAGATAATTGCGGAAAATATCATGCATGAAAGACTAGAACACAGATGGAGCATTAGAGAGCCCAAATGGCATCACAAGGTATTCAAAATGGCCTTCGGGCGTATTAAATGCAGTTTTCCATTCGTCACCCTGTTTAATACGAACAAGATTATATGCCCCTCGGAGGTCAATCTTCCTGATGTGCTGGAGCCATGTACATAGTCATCTGCGTCCAGTACTGAGGTTTATCCTTGGCCAAGGGTGTAGCATCAATACCCCTCAAAGGAATAGGGCTCTGCAAAGGCTGCAAGGAAAAACCACAGCGCCTGGCGAATTCTAAGTCCATTAAGTTCAGGGCAGCGCCTGAATCCACAAATGCCATGACAGAAAAGGACGACAATGAGCAAATCAGGGTCACAGATAAAAGAAATTTAGGCTGTATAGTACTAATGGTAACAGACCTAGCGACTCTCTTAGTACGCTTAGGGCAATCAGAGATAACATGAGCAGAATCACCACAGTAAAAACACAGCCTATTCTGACATCTGAATTCCTGCCGTTCTGTTCTAGTCAAAATCCTATCACATTGCATAGGTTCTGGACTCTGCTCAGAGGACACTGCCATATGGTGCACAGCTTTGCGCTCGCGCAGACGCCGATCAATCTGAATGGCTAGAGACATAGATTCGCTCAAACCGGCAGGCGTAGGAAAGCCCACCATAACATCTTTAAGGGCTTCAGAAAGACATTTTCTGAAAATAGCAGCCAGAGCCTCCTCATTCCATTTAGTGAGCACAGACCATTTTCTAAATTTCTGGCAGTATAGTTCTGCCGCCTCCTGACCTTGACACAAGGCCAACAGGGTTTTTTCTGCATGATCCACAGAATTAGGTTTGTCATACAATAATCCGAGCGCTTGAAAAAATGCGTCTACATTCAATAATGCCGGATCCCCTGTTTCAAGAGAAAAAGCCAAGTCTTGAGGGTCACCACGCAGCAAGGATATGATGATTTTTACTTGCTGAATGGGATCACCAGAGGAACGGGGTTTCAAAGCAAAAAACAATTTGCAGTGATTTTTAAAGTTCAAAAAGTTGGATCTGTCCCCAAAAAACAAATCAGGAGTAGGAATTCTAGGCTCTAAAGCCGGAGTCAGGACAACATAATCTTGGATATCCAATTCAAAAGATAGGACGGCACTAGAGCAGTACTTTTATCTAATATAGGACTCTGTATGGGCGGCTGTATGTCAGGCGTCACGAAAGCTCCAGGTATTGGTGCTCAGCATTAAAGCTTAACTCTGAATCAGTCCAAGAAGAAATGAAAATGCGGCACTCACCCCAATACAGCTGTGCAGATCGTGAACTTTATTGGAGAGTAACTGAAAGATACATCCGTCAGGACATCAGGTAAACCATGAGGGTGCGGTAAAGGAGCACGGCCGTCGTCCGTGCTCCTTTACCGCACCCTCATGGTTTACCTGATGTCCTGACGGATGTATCTTTCAGTTACTCTCCAATAAAGTTCACGATCTGCACAGCTGTATTGGGTTGAGTGCCGCATTTTCATTTCTTCTTGGACATAATCTTGGATATTCTGCACTCTTGCAGCAAGTTGATCCACACAAGAAAACAAACCCTGAACATCCATGCCAGAGCATATATCCTGAACCACCCAGATATCAAGAGGAAAAAAGAGACAAACCAGAGCACAGAAAAAAAAATGGTTCAGAACTTTCTTTTCCTTCTTTTGAGATGCATTTAATTCATTTTTGGCTACTTGTACTGTTATGATGCGGTGGTTTAGGAGCAACATGGAACGAGCTCTGAAGGAAGTGGTAACTGTACTGACCGCAGTCCCTAAGCTCAACACAACACTAGAAGTAGCCGTGGGATGCTCCTAACTCTCCCTAGGCACCTCGTCACAGCCAAAGAGCTAACTACCCCTAAAGATAGAAACAGGAAAGCTATCTTGCCTCAGAGAAAATCCCCAAAGGATAGATTCGCCCCCCACAAGTAATGACTGTGAGTGGAGAGGGAAAAGACATACACAGAATGAAACCAGGATGAGCACAGGAGGCCAGTCTAGCTTGATAGATAGGACAGGATGGAATACTGTGCGGTCAGTATAAAACACTACAAAAATCCACGCAGACTTTACAAAAAATCTCCACACCTGACTAAAGGTGTGGAGGGTAAATCTGCTTCCCAGAGCTTCCAGCAAGACAGAATTAATGCATACTGATAACGCTGGACAAACATAGAAAGCACAGAACGGATAAGTCCACAATCTGTAAACAGAAAAGTGCAAGCAAGAACTTAGCTTAGCTGAACTGGTCAGGATAACAGGGAAATCCAAAGAGATGTGAATCCAACCAGGAACCATTTACAAGTGGCACTGGCTGAAGGAAAGAGCCAGGCTTAAATAGCCGAGCAGAAAAGACGATCAGTGGAAGCAGCTGAAGATAGCTAACTCCAAGGAGCAGCCATACCACTTGAAACCACAAGAGGGAGCCCAAGAGCAGAACTCACAAAAGTGCCACTTACAACCCCCGGAGGGAGCCCAAGAGCGGAATTCACAACAGGTACCACAATAGTGCTGCTTTCCTCTAGGGGAGGGTAGTGCTATGCCTGGAGACAAGAGGGATGCTTTTGGCAAAGTTATCCACTCACAACACATTCTGAATCCAGGCCAGCAGGGAGAGCTCAAAACCCTGTTTTAGGGCACCATTCCTAAATAAAGATCCTGGTCTGGAGGAGGAGTCAGGTCAGTCGAGTTCAGTTCAGTCTGGAGCAGACAGGAAAGGAGCAGAGGTGAGATTGAGGGCTCAAGGAGGCGATGATTAGGCCCCTAAGAGCCAGAGTGCAGAAACCGGTCTCCGGCAGCCCGAGGTTGTGGATAACTACAAGGTCCACAGCAGAACCAGAGGGCCTAAGACTATAAGTAGATTGCCCATACCGTACCTGAGGTAAATCAGCAGTTAGAGCTTGGACTCCCAGTGTCAAAGACCCCAAGAGAACAGCTGAAGCTGCCTACTGTGCAGGTTCCGTCCCAGGACAGGAGAGAGAAAAGGGCACCTTGCCAGCAAACCATTGGTAGCAAGTTACCAGAAAACCAGAGGAAGGCTTCAAACCTGACCTGCCAAGGGAGATTACTACTTGTTTCTAGGCTGCCTGGACTCCTTCTGTACCTGTTGCCAGTACCCTGGACTGAGGCTTGTCACCATCAGTAAACCAGGTAAAGACTGCAACTCTGTGACATCCGTTATTTACTGGCAACCCACCATCCCTGCCATACACCTTGGGAGCCCTGGGGGCGTTGTGGAATAATTTATAAATATATAAGAAAATAAAGCACTATTATTTTATGTATGTTGGCACGGAGTGGACAGTATGAAGCATTCAGGTGCTTCTTGGCACTAAGTGTACTGAGCATGCCTACTGCACAGTTGATTGATTTCCAGATCAGCCTGTGAGTATGCTGAGCAGAACGTCAATTAATGCATGATTAAAGAACAGCCATGACTGAGCTGCTCCCTGACCCGATGCCGGACACAGCGTAATTTTATCATTCTTTGCTCATTTCACCAATGACTGCTACCTGTGACAGACACATGTTCTGGATGTTAATTATCACCTTTGCCATGCTCTGATTTTACTTACACAGGGAATCTGAAGCACGGTGGCGCAGTGGTTAGCACAGCAGCCTTGCAGCGCTGGAGTCCTGGGTTCAAACCCAACCAAGGACAACATCTGCAAAGAGTTTGTATGTTCTCTCCGTGTTTGCGTGGGTTTCCTCCGGGTACTCCGGCTTCCTCCCACATTCCAAGGACATACTGATAGGGAATTTAGATTGTGAGCCCCAACGGGGACAGTGATGATAATGTGTGCAACCTGTAAAGCGCTGCGGAATATGTTAGCGCTATATAAAAATAAAGATTATTTATTTACTAGATTGTGGCCCGATTCTAACGCATCGGGTATTCTAGAATATGCATGTCCCCGTAGTATATGGACAATGATGATTCCAGAATTCGCGGCAGACTGTGCCCGTCGCTGATTGGTCGAGGCAACCTTTATGACGTCATCGTCGCCATGGCAACCATTATGACATCTACGTCGATACTGTGCCCGTCGCTGAATCAGAAACGTGAGATGTCTACGTCCTTTATGACATCGTCGCTGTGCCCGTTGCTGATTGGTCGAGGCCTGGCGGCCTCGACCAATCAGAGACGCGGGATTTCCAGGACAGACAGACAGACAGACAGACAGACACAGACAGACCGACAGAAAGACAGACAGACGGAAAAACCCTTAGACAATTATATATATAGATTTTTATTATTATAATCTGTCCCTGAAATGTTACTATTGAATACTTACTACAGTTTTGATTTTCTTTTTCATAAATCAACTTATAGGTGAAGATAACAAAAGTTGTAATATATCTTTTTCGAGAAGAATGCCTCTCTACATTGATCATTCACTCTCAAAGCTGCTCAAATGTGTCTACAAATCTGTCATCAGTGAGGGATCAAATTATACTTATTACTATAAAAGCCTGTGTAAAGGAGTTGGAGAAAAGCAAGATGGAAACAAAAGTAGAAAAGGAGAAAGAGAAACTGCTGATGCTTTTAGTACAGAGGGAATAATTGCTAAAAATACAGGTTATAAGTAATTTATTGACGAGAAATAGTGGTATTCCTCTTGTACATACACATGATAGTGGAGCGCCCCCATGGGGCCGTGGGGTACTCTTTACCGGGTCCTGTGGTTCACAGGGGGATGTCACGGTGGCTGACCCGGTCCGTGGCCCTGGGACGTCCGTGTAAAAGGGAAAGGTCTTTAAAGCGATAAAGTTTGTGTTTGTGACGCCACCTGTGGTATTCGGTCAGGGTGACCGACACTTCTTTAAGGGGTCTCCTGGGGTGATGTTATGGCAGCTAGATGGTATACCTTCCCACAGGTGAAGTAGGTCCCCAGGGCTTCCCGATGTGTAGATGGTGGTATGGTGAGAGGCGCAGAGAAGAACGAGGGCACAAGGTTGCAGTCTCTTTACCTTTACTGAAGACATCAGCATCCACAGTCCAGGGCACCAGATCACAGGGCAGGCAGAGTCCGGCCGGTTTGGAGGCAAGTCCAGAGTCCCCTTGTCCAGGTGGAAATCCGTAGCCTTCCCCTGCGCTGCAGGCTTCACAAAAGGTCCTCACAGATGTAATGTCTCTCTCTGTCCCCCATATAGGATAGGACAAACTCGTATGACTGGTGGCTAGAGGCAGTTTATAGGGACTCTATCATGCCCCAGCCTCTAAGGGGTGCCACCGTGCCTCCTGGATGTAGGGCGGACAGGTAAAGTGAAATTAGCTGTCCTGCCGGTCTCTGGAGCAAACCATAAAGGTCCTTACTTCCTCGGTGCTCCGGCTACCAGGCTTCTGCACCTCAGGAGGAGGCAGCCTGTGTAGTGCTGGTCCACTTCTGGTATCCACTCCTTTGCTACGACTTCTTTCACGCTCGCTGCAATACAGTTCTGCCTTCTGTGTGTCTCTTCCTAGGAGCTGCAGCTCTGAGGGCATGCACAGCTCCATGTCCTTCTCCTTCGTTCTCTGACAGGATCCCACCCCTGTCAGGGACCAACTAACTGAGCTGAGCTGAGCCAGCAACTAACTAACTTTCCCTACAGGCGACCAGTTTTACCTATGTGGGGAGTGACCTAATAAATAGGAGCAAGAGCTCCCCCTGGTGGCCTGGAGTGTGAAATGTGTTGCATGTTTGTGATACCTGGATGCAGTTATCTTTCTTTGCCTCAAAACGTAGCATCACTCTCCCCGAGAGGAAAGCAATACCACTGCGACGACCAGGACCCCGGGGCGCCGCACTAGGGTATTCTGAGATGTCACTTGAAAGCGAAGTTGCACTTAAAAGGGAATACGCTTATACCAGAATTACTTTAAAACATATCAGAATACATTAGTTATAAAGTGAAGTTAAAGCACCACTCCAGAGTTGTTTTTTGTGCTGGAGTGGCGCATTAAATGTAAGCCTCTGCACAATATCTTATACTTAGTTTCCAGAAGCTTCACTTTTTACCGACATTGTTCCAATCTTGCAGTGCCACCTTGTGCCCGTAACTTTTCCATATCTGCTGGTTACATGTAGTGGTCCCGTTAGGCCATCATCATGTCCACAATTATATATATTGCTCCCTATAATTGTAGGCATGATGATGGCCTAACGGGACCTCTACATATATCCAGCAGGTAAGGAGACTCCAGAGCTTTCAGACTTCCAAAGGTGAGATCATTCCAATAACGTACATTCATCTGTGAACGCTATCACGTACCAATAACATTCTGGCACCTATCAACTAAAAATATGCTAAATTCTTAGTATTTTGATAGATTGTTAATGCATGTGATAGGCCAAGGTGCCACCGGGTGCAGAGCTGTCCTGTTTAACCCTCTCAGTTAAGAAGCCAAACCAGCTGTTGTAAATGTTATTCTTTTCACACACAGTCAAACAAATGAACAGGGAGTAAAAGGTTATGCATTTTTCATCATGTTTCACACAGTACACCGGCTCCATTCTCCGAGTTACAGACTTTACTTTATTTCTGGCAGCAGGTACAGCACAGGAATGAGGTGAGGTCTGAAATCTTGCATTTTCCTTAGTGGTAGGGTCATGCGGTGTCTCTGTGCACTGACACCCTGTGTCCTTGCTTATATCAGTCCCAGGGGCCTCTCGTAGAAACGTACTACCTGTTTACGTACCCACAGCACGGTGCTTCCTTGTCCTGCCCCTTTCTCTCTCGACATTACCTTCAGTACCCACAGCAGGGTTTTACCTCATCCTAGGGACTCCTTCTCACTGGACAGTACTAGTGAGGATCGAATAGTGAAGTATTCAGATTTGGGAAAATCGGCACGAATAATTTTTAATATCCATGCATTTGTACCGAATAATGAATCCAATCCAAGTCAATGGAAATGCCAAATATTTTTCTGCTGGACCCAACAAATAGGTCTGGAGGCCTGAGAAAAAAGCTGAAATGGATGGGAAAGAGCTAAAGCTTTTCATTTTCAAAGGGCGACCAGGTGCTGTAAAACCTGCATTTTGTAAGGTCCACAGTTCATTTTTGCCACTGGATCCCAATGGAACCACTGTCATAGTGGGTGAAGCCGCTGTAAGGTGAATATAATACAGAAGTTGGGTGAGCTGTATGACCAATGTCAGCAAATTGGATTCTACCAGGCACCAAAAGCATTAAAATAAAATTTAGAATGCAGTGTATGCAAGTGTAAGGATGTTAGAGTCCATCAGGTGTCTTCCCCCTGTGGACCCTGTACACATGTATCACGTGCGGCACCATAACGTTTGCTAATGTATTATTGCTGTATTGATTATGCAATGTAATGTGATGTATGTGAAGCGCCCCCAAGGGCAGCGGGGTACTCGGTATCGGGTCCTTCAGTTCACAGGGGGATGTCACGGTGGCTGACCTGGTCCATGGCCCTGGGACGTCCGTGTAAAAGGGAAAGGTCTTTAAAGGGATAAGTTCGTGACGCCACCTGTGGTATTCAGTCAGGGTGACCGACGCTGCTTTAAGGGGTCCACTGGGGTGATGTTATGGCAGCTAGATGGTATACCTTCCCACATGTGAAGAATGTCCTTAGGGCTTCCCAGTGTGTAGATGGTGGATGGTGAGAGGCGCAGTGAAGAACGAGGACACAAAGTTACAGTCTCTTTACCTTTTACTGAAGGCTTCAGCATCCACAGTCCAGAGCAGCAGATAACAGGGCAGACAGACTCCGGCTGGTTTGGAGGCAAATCCAGAGTCCCCTTGTCCAGGTAGAAATCAGTAGCCTTCTTCACTGTGGTGTCCCTTACTGCTAAGCTTCTCATAAGGTCCTCACAGATGTTGTAGATGTTACAGATGTTATGTCTCTCTATGTCCCCCTAGATGGATTGGACAAACCCGTATGACCGGTGGCTTGAGGCGTTTTACAGGGACTCTATCATGCCCCAGCCTCTAAGGGGTGCCTCCTGGGTGTATGGGAGGACAGGTAATGTGAAATTAGCTGTCCTGCCGGGCTCTGGAGCAAGGCATAATGGATCATTGCTCCCTCGGTGTTCCGGCTACCGAGATCATGCACCTCAGAAGAAGGCAGCCTGTGTAGGGCAGAACTCCTCCTGGTATCCACTCATTTGCTATGACTTCTTCACCCTCTCTACAATACAGTTCTTCAGTGTCTCTTTCTGGAAGCTGCAGCTCTCAGGGCATGCACAGCTCCTTGTCCTTCTGTCTCGATCTCTGACAGGCTCCCACCCCTGTCAGAGACCAACTACCTGAGCGAAGCTCAGCCAGCAACTAACTAACTTCCTCCCCAGGCAACCAGTTTTACCTAAGTGTGAGGAGTGCCATAATAAATAGGAGCAGAGCTCCCCCTGGTGGCCTGGAGTGCGAAATGTGTTGCATGGTTGTGATACCTGGATACTCTCCCCTAGAGGAAAATGACATTACTGCAATGACCAGGACCCTGGGGTGCTGCATATGCTATGTGTAGAAGTAGAGCTAGGATAGAAGATAGTATAGGGTAATAGTGGGGTTAGATTAGTGGGGCATATTACTGATAGGGAATAGGAATATTAGCTTAGGTTTATGTAGCATGGGGTTTTCCAGATGGGAGTGGCTACAGAGCAGTGCAGCATAGAGCAGGGGGATAAAGGCAGGCACGTCCTGTTTAGGGCTCAGTGCAGTCAGAATGCAGCAGTGAGAAAGGACAGTTTGCCAGCCGTGGAGATAAGGCTGCTATGGCAGAAAGGGGCCCCAGGCTGAGTGGCATGCAGGCGGTCATCAGAGTGAATCGAGAACAACCCGAAGAGGATCCGGGGTCTACGACCAGGCAGGTGAAACTGAGATGGCGATTGATGGAAGCTCTACTGCCCAGTAAAGTTAAACTGTTGAAAAAGGACATTGTCTCTGAAGTGGCACTCATAGATCGGAAGCCAGAGTGACAGAAGCCGAGGGGACTCTAATAGTAAACGTGAGTGTACTGCTGTGCATGCTGCACATACATCCGAAGGTACCGTACATTGTATTTCATCTGTGGGGTGTCAGGGTGTGGGAACACTACAGCTCATTGCCACAACTACCACCCTGAGCGCATTACACAAGTGAGGGCTTGTATTGTGCTCAGTCTGTCAGGCCTGAAACCCATGTCAGGAACATATACAAGCCTCATTTTACTTGGAAGCAGCCTCCTCAAGAGAAAGAGCCAGGAGTCCATTAACCATTTTGCACAAACCTACACACTTTTTCTGGAAACTACCCAACCAGGTAGAATGTATCATCTTTTGCATGGTTTTGAGCAACAATGGAGTAATTATAGGATATGTCCCAAAGTGTCGTGGTCTGTGGAGTGTATTACACAGGAGACAGGTAGTGCTACAGAGCTCAGGTAAAGGCCTTAGTGTGACAATGACTATGTTCCAATATGTGTAAGGCTGCGGCCTTAAAGGGACACTGTCACCTGAATTTGGAGGGAACAATCTTCAGCCATGGAGGCGGGGTTTTCGGGTTTTTGATTCACCCTTTCCTTACCCGCTGGCTGCATGTTGGCTGCAATATTGGATTGAAGTTCATTCTCTGTCCTCCGTAGTACATGCCTGCACAAGGCAAGATTGCTTTGCGCAGGCGTGTACTATGGAGGACAGAGAAGGGACAGTGTCCCTTTAATAGACCAGTGGAGTGTATTAACCCAGTTTCATAGACATGAGTAAAATATACAGAAACAGGCCAATGCCCCACCACCCTTTTTTGAATGGAACCAAATTTAGAAAATGTAAGGGAAGCAACAGTTTAATAAAAAGACAGAAATCTCATTTAGGAGCCTGGAAATATAAGCAATGATCTGTGTCCAGCACAGAACAATGTAAATTGCTACTGAATACGTATGCCCTATCTACTGTAACTAACAGTTTGTGAACAGACATATATGCTGACAAGGGACAACTGAATGCTGCGCTGGGACAACGAACTGGATGTGGTTTCTGACTGTTGTGTCTGTGCAACTGCAGGTTGTGGACAGGAGGACTCAACACCTTCTTCCAGGACAACAGAGTGGAAATGACGTGACACATGGGAAGGGACAGTGGTTTCACTGTCACACGTATTTTGTACCCAGGCATCCTGCCCACTTACTGGGGTTCTGTGAGTATGAGCAGTATATGGCGTATGCTAACAGAAGTATTATGTCAAATTTCCCTTTAGAAAGGGATGTGTGGGTAAGATTTTCAAACTAGCAGCATATACACTACTCAAAAAAATAAAGGGAACACTTAAACAACAGAATATAACTCCCAAGTAAATCAAACTTCTGTGAAATCAAACTGTCCACTTAGGAAGCAACACTGTTTGATAATCAATTTCACATGCAGTTGTGCAAATGGAATAGACAACAGATGGAAATTATTGACAATTATCAATACACACCCAAAAAAGGAGTGGTTCTGCAGGTGGGAACCACAGACCACATCTCAATACCAACGCTTTCTGGCTGATGTTTTGGTCACTTTTGAATGTTGGTTGTGCTTTCACCCTCGTAGTAGCATAAGACGGACTGTACAACCCACACAAGTGGCTCAGGTAGTGCAGCTCATCCAGGATGGCACATCAATGTGAGCTGTGGCATGAAGGTTTGCTGTGTCTGTCAGCGTAGTGTCCCAAGGCTGGAGGCGCTACCAGGAGACAGGCCAGTACACCAGGAGACATGGAGGGGACCGTAGGAGGGCAACAACCCAGCAGTAGGACCGCTAACTCAGCCTTTGTGCAAGGAGGAACAGGAGGAGCACTGCCAGAGCCCTGCAAAATGACATCTAGCAAATGTGTCTGCACAAACGGTTAGAAACCGACTCCATGAGGATGGTCTGAGTGCCCAATGTCCACAGATGGGGGTTGTGCTCACAGCCGAACACCATGCTGGACGCTTGGCATTTGCCACAGAACACCAGGATTGGCAAATTCACCACTGGCGCCCTGTGCTCTTCACAGATGAAAGTAGATTCACACTTCGCACACGTGACAGACGTGACAAAGTCTGGAAATGCCATGGAGAGTGATTGCTGCCTGGAACATCCTTCAGCATGACTGGTTTGGCAGTAGGTCAGTAATGGTGTGGGGTGGCATTTCTTTGGAAGGCCGCACAGCCCTCTGTGCTTGCCAGAGGTAGCCTGATTGCCATTAGGTACCGAGATGAGATCCTCAGACCCCTTGTGAGACCATGTGCTGGTGCGGTTGGCCCTGGGTTCCTCCTAATGCAGGACAATGCCAGACGTCATGTGGCTGGAGTGTGTCAGCAGTTACTGCAACATGAAGGTATTGAAGCTATGGACTGGATTGAACACACCTGGGACATCATGTCTCACATCATCCACCAATGTCACGTTGCACCACAGATTGTCCAGGAGTTGCATAAATTATATACATTTATTTGCATTTTGCATTGAGAAATATGTATTTGATCCCTCCGCCAAAAAAGACCTAATACTTGGTGGCAAAACCCTTGTTGGCAAGCACAGCAGTCAGACAATCATTGTAGTTGATGATGAGGTTTGCGCACACGTCAGGAGTAGGGTTGAGCGAAACGGGTCGGCCAGATTCAGAAGTCACCGACTTTTGGCAAAGTCGGGTTTCATGAAACCCGACCCGACCCCTGTGTGGGGTCGGCCATGAGGTCGGCGATCTTCTGAACTGGAATCGGAATTCCGATACCGATTCCCGATATGTTTAAGATATCGGGAATCGGTATCAGAATTCATATTAATGTGTAAAATAAAGAATCAAAATAAAACATTGAAATACCTACCCTCGGACGCGCCCTGGTTGTAACCAGGAGCCTTCCTTCCTAAGAATGAGCGCCTGAAGGGCCTTCGATGACGTCGCAGCTTGTGATTGGTCGTGTGAGCGGTCACATGGGCGTCACGCAACCAATCACAAGCCGCGACGTCATCTAAGGTCCTTCAGGCGCTAGATCTTAGGAAGGAAAAGTCCGAGGGCGCGTCCGAGGGTGAGTATATTCCTAATAGGTATATACTCACCCTCGGACGCGCCCTGGTTCTAACCCGCAGCCTTCCTTCCTAAGAATCAGCACTTGAAGGACCTTAGATGACGTCGCGGATTCTACGGCACATGGCTCCATCCTTTGTCCCATTGATGCGGTGAAGTAGTCCTGTGCCCTTAGCAGAGAAACACCACCAAAACATAATGTTTCCACTTCCATGCCTGAACGTGGGGACAGTGTTCTTTGGGTCATAGGCAGCATTTCTCTTCCTCCAAATACAGCAAGTTGAGTTAATGCCAAATACTTCAATTTTTGACTCATCTGACCACAGCACCTTCTCCCAATCACTCACAGAATCATCCAGGTGTTCATTAGCAAACTTCAGACGGGCCTGCACATGTGACTTCTTGAGCACGGGGACCTTGTGGGCACTGGATGATTTTAAACCTTTACGGCGTAATTTGTTGCCAATGGTATTCTGGATGACTGAGGTCCCAGCTGCCTTGCGATCATTAACAAGTTCCCCCATTGTAGTTTTAGGCTGATCTCTCACCTTCCTTATGATCAAAGATACCCCATGATGTGAGATTTTGCATGATGCCTCAGATTGATGTCAATTGACAGTCATTTTGTATTTCTTCTTACTATTGCTCCAACAGTCGTATCCTTCTCACCCAGCGTCTTACTTATGGTTTTGTAGCCCATTCCAACTTTGTGCAGTTCTATGATCTTGTCCCGGACATCCTTATAAACCTCTTTGGTCTTGCCCATGTTGTAGAGGTTAGAGTCTGACTGATTAATTGAGCCTGTGGGCAGGAGTCTTTTACAAAGGTGACAATGTAAGACAGCTGTATTTAATGCAGGTAACAAGGTGATTAGGAGCGTCTAACTGAACTGTAGGAGCCAGAACTCTTAATGGTTGGTAGGGGATCAAATGCTTATTTCTCACTGCAAAATGCAAATAAATTTATATAATCTATACAATGTGATTTTCTTGATTTTTATTTTTGATATTATATCTCTCATTGTTAAAAATAACCTACCCTTAAAATTATAGACTGTTCATGTCTTTGTCAGTGGGCAAACTATCAAAATCAGCAATGGATCAAATACTTATTTCCCCCACTGTATCCCGAGGCGAATACCTAATTACTCGCCGAGTTACAAATAGCCCAAGTACCGTACTAATCGTGTGAGTAACGAATAGTGCCGAATGTATTCGCTTATCACTAAACAGTTTGCTTTCCGGACTTCTAAACCTCTCTTGCAGAGTTCACCACTTGCCTGTGTTACCCTGCAGCCTTCATAACCAGATCCTTTTTCATCATGATCCTTGTAGTTCCACCAGTAAGAGAACCTGTCTTTACTCTTTCACTACCTCCTCTTGACTGACTAACATGGATTCCCTTTAGTAGGATCCCACAGAACTCCTTCCCACTATGGGCTGTATTTCTAGCTAAGTCTCACACACCTGTCTCTATTCTCTTGTAACTGGGCAAAACTTATCCTTTCACCTAGTTCTGTTTAGACTGAAAAGGAAGACGGTGACATCTTGTGAACAAAACATTATTCACATATTCTACACCAGTGTTCCCCAACTCCGGTCCTCAAGAGCCACCAACAGGTCATGTTTTCAGTATTTCATTAGTATTGCACAGGTGATAATTGCATCACCTGCACAGGCAATAATTCCATCACCTGTGCAATACTAAGGAAATCCTGAAAACATGACCTGTTGGTGGCTCTTGAGGACCAGAGTTGGGGAACACTGTTCTACACCATAGTAGTATTGATGTCTTCAGGGGGAAATACTACAGCTTGTCCACCTCCTCATATACACATGTCTTCCAATGCAAGCCACAGGCTTCCCCCTATTTTTTCAGCCACAGAAAGGTTGATTCAGGCCAATGATCTCTTCTGTCTCAGGGTTTGGCAGAACTAATCATTGGCAGCCACAGCTCCTCTCACTGTATCATACCACAGCACCACTCTGTGCCTTTTTGTGTATAGGCCACGGCAGAGGCATACATAGAACTAATGCTATGGTTGCCTCATGATTTCTATTTGGATCCCACTCCTAGAAAACAAAAACTTTAATACTCAGCGGGGTTACAGAAGAGCATATCTCACAACTTTGCAGCCCTGACAAAGTCATTTTCCTCATATTGAAGCCCCTATATTGCCATTTCATTGCCCCATAAAGTATTATGCCAAATATAGTGTCCACCCAAAACACAGTATGATACCCCCCCCCACAGTGAATTCTTCCACAGTACCCTCCACATACAGACTTCACTGTACCTCCTGCCCTTTCAACTCTTGCCTGGCAAAGTATGGTGACTAGTGTTGAGCATTCCGATACTGCAAGTATCGGGTATCGGCCGATATTTGCGGAATCGGAATTCCGATAGCGAGTTCCGATATTTTTGTGATATCGGGAATCGGTATCGGGATTAAGATTCATGTGTAAAATAAAGAATAAAAATAAAAAATATTGATATACTTCCCCTCGGACGCGCCCTGGTTGTCACCGCTGCAACCGCCATGCTTCCCTTCCTAAGAATGAGCGCGTTAAGGACCTTCGATGACGTCGCGGCTTGTGATTGGTCGCGTGAGCAGTCACATGACGCTACTGCGACCAATCACAAGCCGCGACATCATCGAAGGTCCTTAACGCGCTCATTCTTAGGAAGGGAATCATGGCGGTTGCAGCGGTGACAACCAGGGCGCGTCCGAGGGTAAGTATATCAATATTTTTTATTTTTATTCTTTATTTTACACATGAATATGGATCCCAGGGCCTGAAGGAGAGTTTCCTCTCCTTCAGACCCTGGGAACCATAGAGGAATACCTTCCGATATTTGTGTCCCATTGACTTGTATTGGTATCGGATATCGGTATCGGCGATATCCGATATTTTTTGGATATTGGCCGATACCATCCGATCCACCGATACTTTCAAATATCGGACGGTATTACTCAACACTAATGGTGACTCTAACACTATATGATGCCCCAACTGTGATCGCTCCACATAGCTCTTCATACAGTATAACGAGCCTCCACACAGTATAACGGCCCCACATCCCTCCATGCAGTATGATGACCCCAATACAACCATCCACACTGTATAATAGCCCCCACTAGCCATAGAAATAGTAATATGGGCCACATAAAGTGCACCATACAGTATTATGGGCTCCATACAAAAATATGGGCCCCATATAGTGCGCCATACAGTATTATGGGCCCCATATAGTGCTCCATACAGTATTATGGGCCCCATATAGTGCTCCATTCAGTATTATGGGTCCCATATAGTGCACCATACAGTATTATGGGCCCCATATAGTGCTCCATACAGTATTATGGGCCCCATATAGTGCTCCATTCAGTATTATGGGTCCCATATTGTGATCCATTACAGTATTATGGGCCACACATTGTGATCCACACATGTGCTCTGGTCTCTGCAGCACGTCTTCTGACGTCATTGCAGCCTCTTTGCTGTGGCAGATCTCAGACGCAGATGGGGAATGATGAAACAGAGAGTGTCAGCTGACGGCTCCCTCTCCCATCATAGTTTTCAGCTGTTCAGCATCCATAATGATTAAACATACTACATAAATCTATTAGAAAGCATTGGCATCTGTTAGCCACCACTCACCCTGATGTGCCAGAATTCAGGGAACCATTTTTGCCCTGCTTCAAAAGACCGCCTAACCTCAGAGACAATCTAGTCAGGGCCGACATTGGCCCCAGTATCCCACAGAGACAACGCTTCCTATCTAAACCTAAAACTGGCACATTTCCTTGCTTACACTGTGCTCAGTGTAACAATATACAGAAGGGCAATACATTTCAACACCCCAGGTTTGGAAAGACCTTCCATATTAGGGATTTTTTCACGTGCGATTCATTGTTAGTGGTTTACATGATCAAATGCCCATGTGGTCTCCTCTATATTGGTGAAACCACGCAGTCGGTTAGGGACAGAATCTCGAAACACAAGTCCACAATCCGCTGCAAAATCTATTATTGCCGATCCCTAATCATTTTCATTCTCAAGGGCTCTCAGTATCGCAACTTGGGTATCAGGTGATTGATTCAGTCCCACCACCCAGCAGAGGTGACAATAGGTCAATATTATTGAAAAACAAGAGGCTTTTTGGATTCACACATTAGAGACCCTTTCCCCTAAGGGTCTCAATAAAAATTATGACCTGATGGCATTTATATAAGCATATTTGTATGTCATTATTCTCAGGCATTAACACTATTTTCTCTATTTCTCCAGAGTTGCCTCTATTGATCTCCGGACACTGCTGAGCACGAATATAGACCTGCACATTTAGCACATCTCTCTACCTTCCAGTACTCTTCATGAATCGATATACATCACTTCTATCTGATAGGTGCACCCTTGAACCTAGTATCTGGTTAACACCCTTTCATTTACTCCCCTGTGTCACAGTAGATTCACAGTTTCGTCACTTAGATTTACATAATCTTATACGTATTATTATAGTGCTGTGGAACAAAGCACTATATTGTAATCCGAACGTAGTTAACTTCTTCATCTTATTATTATTATTATTATAGTGCTTTGGAACAAAGCACTATATTGTAATCCGAATGTGGTTAACTTCTTATTCTTCTTAGGCTTTTTGCCGCAATTAATGCGGCCCGAACCGCTGTACGCACAGACTCCAGTGAGGCGTCATTTTGAAGCCAGCGTCCACGAGAGGTGTGCTAAGTATTTTTCGTGTCGATCCGATTTGTAGTTTTTTGAATATCGCATTTTTAAAAAAAATTTCCCATAGGAAATAATGGCGAACTTTCCATTACCCCCAACTTGACCTTCCAAACATGGCAGCTATGCAAATATACGGTATCCATTTTAGGACCTGATCATTTATCAAAGTCAAACATCAGAATAAAGGGACTATGACCCCCTCCCGTCCTGTGTGGCAAAAGTAAGTGCGCCCCCGGCCCTGTGTGTGAAAAGTAAGTGCACCCTGTTCCTGTGGGTGAAAAGTAAGTGCAACCCCAGTCCCGTGTGTGAAAAGTAAGTGCACCCTGGTCCTGTGGGTGAAAAGTAAGTGCACCCCCGCCCCCAAATCGGACCCCGAGTGGCCCCGCCCCCTAAATCGGACACGAGTGGCCCCGCCCACCAAATTGGCCCCTGAGGTGCCCCGGCCACCAAATCGGACCCAGAGTGACCCCGCCCACCAAATCGGCACCTGGGGTGCCCCGCCCACCAAATCGGACCCTAAAGTGACTCTGACCCACCACAACTCTGTCCCACCACAACTCTGTCCCACCACAACTCTGACCCAGCACAACTCTGACCCACCACAACTCTGTCCCACCACAACTCTGTCCCACCACAACTCTGTCCCACCACAGCTCTGACCTAGCACAACTCTGACCCAGCACAACTCTGACCCAGCACAACTCTGACCCAGCACAACTCTGACCCCACCACAACTCTGACCTCACCACAACTCTGACCCCACCACAACTCTGACCCTAACTTTAGCCGCAACCATAACCCTAACGGGACAATTGAAATAAATACATTTTTTATGGTGCTTGAACCCTCTAGCGTCGCAATAGTCAGAGGTGTCATTCAGTGTGAATGGACCTTAAGTACTTACTAGTCCACTAATTGTACAATTTTATTGAGTAAATAGGGACTACTGCAGTGTTTTTCAACCACATGGTCGGGTGTGCCGCGGGGAACGGGAGTCAGCTGTTCTCTGTGCCGACTGTCAAGCTGACAGCCGGCACAGAGAAGCTGCAGCGCGCCGGCTCCCGGAGATCAATTGTACTCGCAGACATCTACCAGCTGCGAGTACAATTGAGGCTCTGACCGCTGGGTCAGAGCGACGCCAGCAGCGTGATCAAGTCATGTGATCACGCTGCTGACGTCACTATCCGGCGCGCAGGAGACAGAAGACACTTGGTGGTAAGTGCTCCTGTGCTGTGGAGCTGAAGACACCGAAGATTCAGCGTGGGGTGGATTTATGGGGAGTATGTGGGGGGATTTATTAAGTGTGTGGGGGGATTTATTAAGTGTGGGGGCATTTATTCAGTGTGTGGGGGGGATTTATTCAGTGTGTGGGGGGATTTATTCAGTGTGTGAGGGGGATTTATTCAGTGTGTTTGGGGGGATTTATTCAGTGTGTGGGGGGGATTTATTCAGTGTGTTTGGGGGGGATTTATTCAGTGTGTGGGGGGGATTTATTCAGTGTGTTTGGGGGGATTTATTCAGTGTGTGGGGGGGATTTATTCAGTGTGTTTGGGGGGGATTTATTCAGTGTGTGGGGGGGATTTATTCAGTGTGTGGGGGGATTTATTCAGTGTATGGGGGGGATTTATTCAGTGTGTTTGGGGGGATTTATTCAGTGTGTGGGGGGGATTTATTCAGTGTGTTTGGGGGGATTTATTCAGTGTGTGGGGGGGATTTATTCAGTGTGTTTGGGGGGGATTTATTCAGTGTGTGGGGGGGATTTATTCAGTGTGTTTGGGGGGATTTATTCAGTGTGTGGGGGGGATTTATTCAGTGTGTTTGGGGGGGATTTATTCAGTGTGTGGGGGGGATTTATTCAGTGTGTGGGGGGGATTTATTCAGTGTGTGGGGGGGATTTATTCAGTGTGTGGGGGGGATTTATTCAGTGTGTTTGGGGGGATTTATTCAGTGTGTGGGGGGGATTTATTCAGTGTGTTTGGGGGGGATTTATTCAGTGTTTGGGGGGGATTTATTCAGTGTGTGGGGGGGATTTATTCAGTGTGTTTGGGGGGATTTATTCAGTGTGTGGGGGGGATTTATTCAGTGTGTTTGGGGGGGATTTATTCAGTGTGTTTGGGGGGGATTTATTCAGTGTGTGGGGGGATTTATTCAGTGTGTTTGGGGGGATTTATTCAGTGTGTGGGGGGGATTTATTCAGTGTGTTTGGGGGGGATTTATTAAGTGTGTGGGGGGATTTATTCAGTGTGTGGGGGGGATTTATTCAGTGTGTTTGGGGGGATTTATTCAGTGTGTGGGGGGGATTTATTCAGTGTGTTTGGGGGGGATTTATTCAGTGTGTTTGGGGGGATTTATTCAGTGTGTGGGGGGGATTTATTCAGTGTGTGGGGGGGATTTATTCAGTGTGTGGGGGGATTTATTCTGTGGGGGGGGATTTATTCAGTGTGTGGGGGGGATTTATTCAGTGAGTGGGGGGATTTATTCAGTGTGTGGGGGGGATTTATTCAGTGTGGGGGGGATTTATTCAGTGTGTGGGGGGGATTTATTCAGTGTGTGGGGGGGATTTATTCAGTGTGTTTGGGGGGATTTATTCAGTGTGTGGGGGGGATTTATTCAGTGTGTTTGGGGGGGATTTATTCAGTGTGTTTGGGGGGGATTTATTCAGTGTGTGGGGGGGATTTATTCAGTGTGTTTGGGGGGATTTATTCAGTGTGTGGGGGGGATTTATTCAGTGTGTGGGGGGGATTTATTCAGTGTGTGGGGGGATTTATTCTGTGGGGGGGGATTTATTCAGTGTGTGGGGGGGATTTATTCAGTGAGTGGGGGGATTTATTCAGTGTGTGGGGGGGATTTATTCAGTGTGGGGGGGATTTATTCAGTGTGTGGGGGGGATTTATTCAGTGTGTGGGGGGGATTTATTCAGTGTGTTTGGGGGGATTTATTCAGTGTGTGGGGGGGATTTATTCAGTGTGTTTGGGGGGGATTTATTCAGTGTGTTTGGGGGGGATTTATTCAGTGTGTGGGGGGGATTTATTCAGTGTGTTTGGGGGGATTTATTCAGTGTGTGGGATTTATTCAGTGTGTACGTGGGGGGGGGCTGGAATTTATTTAGCATGTGTGGGGCAGGGTGCATTTATTCTGTGGAAGGGGATGGATTTATTCTATCGGAAGGGCAGTGGATATATTCTGTGGGGGTGAGTGGGGAGATGGGGGTGGACACAGTAGCGAGGGGAAAAATGTGTGCTGACAGTACTGGGAGCAACGGTGATGGGATGTGTGAGGACAGTATGGGGAGTCGGGGGAATGTGTGAGGGGGGAATGTGTGAGGAGGAAATATGGAGAGAGCAAAGGGGTATGTTAGCAGGGGGGGGATGTACATGAGGAGGCTATTAGAAATGTGTGCAGACAGTATGGGGGGATGAAAGTGTGAGTGGACACATAATAGGTACTGAGTAGTGTGAGGGTAACAGCCAGGAGGAGACAGTATGCCAAGTAGGAGGAGTGTAATGAAGGGGCACAGTAGAGAGACTGGGCTCTCTATGAGGGACACAGTATGAGAAGGCAGTGTGAAGTATGGAAAAGAGAGAGAGGGTAGTGTGGATGGCATGTACCATAAGAGGGACAGTGAGGGTCATATTATGTGCTGGGAATAAAGTGAGGGGCAATTATTTACTCAGGGGCTCAGCTTTGGGCAGATATTGTTATTCCGGAGCATTATAATAACACTGCTATCTTTAAGGGTGTTGTGTCGGGATGTGCTGCAGAAGACAGGAGAAGATGGAAGTCTGCAGAAACGAGCTCTGCCGGTGGATGAGAAGAGTCATCATGGCATCTGGACAAGGTGAAGATGAAAAGAAAGAGGCGACTCCACAAACAACGTCAGCTATCAGGTACCTGGATGTAAATGTGTTTTTTTTGTGATACTAATTCTCATTTTTATTTGTTAGGAACATTAAAGGGGATGTCCAAGGTTGTGATGAGTCTGCAGTCATACTATGTGACTGCAGACTTCTGAATTCTCACAGTGCACACTGCTATCATAATTCTCTGATGTTTGTGATTTACATACATGCGGTCACGTGCTGACTAGACATGTGTGGCCTCATTCAATCAAAATGAATTGACTGAGGCCGGACACGTCTAGTTAGAATGTGGCCATAAGTATCCAAATCACATACTTGTGCTGTCATGACCGTCCACTCTGGCCACCGGCAAGGGAGAATCCTGAAAGTGTGCAGTGCTTGCGCTGTGAGAATTCAGAAGCCTGCAGTCACATAGAATGACTGCAGACTTTCATCTCAAACCTGGACGCACCATTTTGTGCCATTTTGGTTGGTGGTGTGCCTCGGGATTTTTTAAGTATAAAAAGTGTGCCGCGGCTCAAAAAAGGTTGAAAATCACTGGACTACTGCACTGCTATAAGAAACGTATGTGACAAGGTTCCCTGATTTATATAACAAATGTTAGTGGCCTGATTAATGAAAATTGCCTCAGAGTTTAACCATTTTGGTTGTCCATAGCAGCCAGAGGTCAGCTTTCATACTTGAAACTGCTGAGGTAAAATGAAAGCTGACCTCTGATTTTTTTTGTCAGGGCAACTAGAGCTGTCTGTCAGGCAGTTTCACTGTGTGAGGCCTGTTCTTCCTAATCTGCTAGTCACCTTCTAATCTAACGTTACTTTCTTACAGTCGACACCTGATACACTGCTGTAAAGCTGGCAGCGCTGTTCAAGCACCATGTATTTCCTTCAGGAAATGGCCATCTAGTTGTTATTATTATTAGGCTTTTTTCCTGATATTTCCGGTACCAGAAGAACCGGTACCGGAGATATCCGTGTCCGTGTGTCCATGTGTTGTGAATGTAATATTTGTGGCAAAAGTGTGGCAACTGTGTGCCACCCATGTGCTACATCAGTACCACACAAATGGCCGCTGGGGAAGAAGCGCTATAGTAAGTGCTGTTCCCCGGCGGCGGGTGCTGAAGACGGCTCTCATCATTCTCCCCTGCTCTGCCGGTGATCGGCGCGAGCAGAGGAGAATGATGAGTTATATTAAAGTCCGAATGATGACAGCAGGTCGGGGCTTTTGGGACTCTTACTCCTATCATCTGACACTTGCTGCCGCTAATACCAGTGGCAGTAACAACTGCCAGCAAGGATACTGGCATTATCCCTTGCTGGCCCAAAAGGAAAAAAGCAACATTTAAATTATAACAGAACCAGAGCTGCCACGAATCTAATAATGAATTGTGACATTACACATATCAAACAACAAGTTACTCTATAAATTTATGTGCGAATGCCAGCATTACTCTAATTAAAGGGCCAGTGCTGAAAACAGTTTCTAACAAGTCTGACATATAAACAGCATAAAAGAACATGATACAGTACAAAACATAACTCTGGTTGGCCAGTTACTTCACTACAGGTGCATCTCACAAAATTAGAATATTATCAAAAAGTTAATTTATTTCAGCCAATGAAAACAGCCAATGAAAACCCAGAAGTCATTATCTCAGTAAGTTAGAATACTTTATAACACCAGCTTGAAAAAATGATTTTAACATCCGAAATGTTGACTTACCAAAATGTATGTTCAGTAAATGCACTCAATACTTGGTGGGGGGTCCTTTTGCATCAATTACTGCATCAATGCTGTGTGGCATGGAGGCGATCAGTCTGTGGCAGTGCTGAGGTGTTATGGAAGCCCAGGTTGCTTGATAGCAGCCTTCAGCTCGTCTGCATTGTTGGGTCTGGTGTCTCTCATCTTCCTCTTGACAAAACCCCATTGATTCTCTATTGGGTTAAGGTCAGATGAGTTTGTTGACCAATCAAGCACAGTGATACTGTTTTTTTTTTAAGCCAGGTAGTGGTACTTTTAGCAGTGTGGACAGGTGTCAAGTCCTGCTGGAGAATTAAATTTTCATCTCCAAAAAGCTTGTCAGCAGAACGAAGAATGAAGTGTTCTAAAATTTCTTGATAGATGTCTGCGCTGACTTTGGTCTTGATAAAGCACCATGGACCTACAACATCAGATGACTTGGCTCCAGAAACCATGATTGATTGTGGATACTTCACACTAGATCTTGGAAATCAAGGTCCCAGAGTCTGGAGGACTCTGTGAAGTTTCCACAATCCGTGATGGTTTGGGGAGCTACAGTTAGGGCCAGAAATATTTGGACAGTGACACAAGTTTTGTTATTTTAGCTGTTTACAAAAACATGTTCAGAAATACAATTATATATATAATATGTGCTGAAAGTGCACACTCCCAGCTGCAATATGATAGTTTCCACATCCAAATCGGAGAAAGGGTTTAGGAATCATAGCTCTGTAATGCATAGCGTCCTCTTTTTCAAGGGATCAAAAGTAATTGGACAATGGACTCTAAGGGCTGCAATTAACTCTGAAGGCGTCTCCCTCGTTAACCTGTAATCAATGAAGTAGTTAAAAGGTCAGGGGTGGATTCCAGGTGTGTGGTTTTGCATTTGGAAGCTGTTGCTGTGAGCAGACAACATGCGGTCAAAGGAACTCTCAATTGAGGTGAAGCAGAACATCCTGAGGCTGAAAAAAAAGAAAAAATCCATCAGAGAGATAGCAGACATGCTTGGAGTAGCAAAATCAACAGTTGGGTACATTCTGAGAAAAAAGGAATTGACTGGTGAGCTTGGGGACTCAAAAAGGCCTGGCCGTCCACGGACGACAACAGTGGTGGATGATCGCCGCATACTTAATTTGGTGAAGAAGAACCCGTTCACAACATCAACTGAAGTCCAGAACACTCTCAGTGAAGTAGGTGTATCTGTCTCTAAGTCAACAGTAAAGAGAAAACTCCATGACAGTAAATACAAAGGGTTCACATCTAGATGCAAACCATTCATCAATACCAAAAATAGACAGGCCAGAGTTAAATTTGCAGAAAAACACCTCAAGAAGCCAGCTCAGTTCTGGAAAAGTATTCTATGGACAGATGAGACAAAGATCAACCTGTACCAGAATGATGGGAAGAAAAAAGTTTGGAGAAGAAAGGGAACGGCACATGATCCAAGGCACACCACATCCTCTGTAAAACATGGTGGAGGCAACGTGATGGCATGGGCATGCATGGCTTTCAATGGCACTGGGTCACTTGTGTTTATTGATGACATAAGAGCAGACAAGAGTAGCCGGATGAATTCTGAAGTGTACCGGGATATACTTTCAGCCCAGATTCAGCCAAATGCTGCAAAGTTGATTGGACGGCGCTTCATAGTACAGATGGACAATGACCCCAAGCATACAGCCAAAGCTACCCAGGAGTTCATGAGTGCCAAAAAGTGGAACATTCTGCAATGGCCAAGTCAATCTCCAGATCTAAACCCAATTGAGCATGCATTTCACTTGCTCAAATCCAGACTTAAGACGGAAAGACCCACAAACAAGCAAGACCTGAAGGCTGCGGCTGTTCATACTTCCTGGATAAAACCCCATACAGCATCATAAATCTTTTTCTGATAGATAATCTGATAGATAAGCAGAACATGATCCTTAAGGTACCGTTACACTAAACGACTTACCAACGATCACGACCAGCGATACGACCTGGCCGTGATCGTTGGTAAGTCGTTGTGTGGTCGCTGGGGAGCTGTCACACAGACAGCTCTCTCCAGCGACCAACGACCTGGGGAAAGACTTCGGCATCGTTGAAACTGTCTTCAACGATGCCGAAGTCCCCGGGTAACCAGGGTAAACATCCGGTTACTAAGTGCAGGGCCGCGCTTAGTAACCCGAAATTTACCCTGGTTACCATTTTAAAAGTTAAAAAAAAAAAATACTGTACATACTCACATTCCGAAGTCTGTCACATCCCCCGCCGTCAGCTTCCCGCACTGACTGTGTCAGCGCCGGCCGTAAATCAGAGCACAGCGGTGACGTCACCACTGTGCTCTGCTTTATGGCCGGCACTGACAGTCAGTGCAGGGAAGCTGACGGCGGGGGATGTGACAGACATTGGAATGTGAGTAGGTAGTGTTTTTTTTTTACTTTTACAATGGTAACCAGGGTAAATATCGGGTTACTAAGCGCGGCCCTGCGCTTAGTAACCTGATATTTACCATGGTTACAGGTGAACACATCGCTAGATCGGCGTCACACACGCCGATCTAGCGATGACAGCGGGGTGATCAGTGACCAAAAAAAGGTCCTGATCATTCCCCACGACCAACGATCTCCCAGCAGGGGGCTGATCGTTGGTCGCTGTCACACATAAAGATATCGTTAGCGGGATCGTTGCTACGTCACAAAAAGCGTGACGTTGCAACGATATCGTTAACTAAATCATTATGTGTGAAGGTACCTTTACGGACATCGGAGCCCCGATGCTTATATCAATATCTTGATCATACTGCTGGATTTTCTAGAGTGCCATGAGTTTTCGTATAGCCTTGCTTTTTTTAGGGTAACAAAATGTACATCTTACTCCTCTAAAAAAATGTACATTTAAAAAAAAAATTGCATATATGTATAGGTTTTTACAGTCTGTATCATATGTTTTGGGGAAAGAAACAGAAATAAACAGTTACATATCATACTTTTTGTAGAATATGTATTTTTTTTATAAAAGAAAAGAAAGATATATTTTACGCAGGACGCAAACTTGGTGAGAAAATCACAGTTATTTTCACACATAGTCTCGCACCTTTAATTTTAATTTTATTTTTAGAAAATTATTTAAAGTTATGCAATACTTCATACATCTTAATAGCCAAGATTAAAAAGTATGCTGTTTGTTGATGAAGAATGTAAATATGGCAAAGATGGTAGAGATTGATTGTTTTTCACTCTATAACTATGGAATAGTTGTCTATTGTTGCATATTCATATGCTACACATTTGTTGCAGAAAATGGTACTGTGTCTGCAAAGCCTTATTCAGATGAACTAGTCACAGTAATTTACTATCTGTGGCTATGCCTTGAAGGAAATGTGTCAAATGAACATGATCTATTGTTTAACACCTTTCCGACATCGTGCGTGATAGTACCCTGATGTCGGACGCCCAGTTTGGTGTGGGCTCCGACGCTTGGCCTGCACCTTTCTGTGCACATGGCAGCTGATTTATACAGCTGACATGTGCCCATCACAGCTGCGGATGGAATTGCGATCCATCTGTGGCTGTTAACTAGTTAAATTTCGCTTTCAATTTCTGACAGCGGCATTTAACTCGCGCTTACCGGAAGCGCGTAGAAAATCCCACCTATCAGTAACCCTGTTACATGATCACGGGTCACCATTGGGTTGGCAAGAAACCCAGAGATCTTAGGCAGACCTCTATGGTTGTCATTGCCGGATTGCTATGAGAGCCGCCCCATGGTCGACGCTCATAGCAAGTGAGCATTTCTGCTACGCACATTCGATCTGATCATCGCCTGTGTGCAGCAGAGGTGATCAAAGTACTGCAGCTTATAGTCTCCCGTGAAGCATGCAAAAAGTAAAAATATGTTTTTAAAAATATTTTAAAAATATATATATATACTATATAATTGTCTAAGGGTCACTTCCGTCTGTCTATCTGTCCTTCTGTCACAGTTATTCATTCTCAGATTGGTCTCGCCAGCTGCCTGTCATGGCTGCCGCAACCAATCAGCGACGGGCACAGTCTGGAAGAAAATGGCCGCTCCTTACTCCCCAAAGTCAGTGCCTGATGCCCGCATACTCCCCTCTGGTCACCGCTATCACAGGGTTAATGCCGACGGTAACGGACCACGTTTTGCCGCGGGTAACGCACTCCGTTACCGCCGCTATTATCCCTGTGTGTCCCCAACTTTTTACTATTGACGCTGCCTATGCGGCATCAATAGTAAAAAATGTAATGTTAAAAATAATAATAATAAAAAAAAAACTCTCTGTTGCAGCTCGCTCTGGCCGCCATCTTCCGTTGCAGGTTCCGGTGGCAGGAGGACCTGCCATGACGTCACGGTCATGTGACCGCGATGTCATCACAGGCCCTGCGCGCCTGCGCTACAAAGACCTGCCATGACATCACGGTCATGTGACCGCGACGTCATCACAGGTCCTGCGCTAATACCAACCCTGGGACCGAAACCTGCCGTGGACTACAAGGGCTCCCTTGGAAAGGTGAGTATATGTTATTTTTTTTTTTCACCTGTGACAAACCTGGCTGGGCAATATACTACGTAGCTGGGCAATCTACTACGTGACTGGCCAATATACTACGTGGCTCTGTGCTGTATACTACTTTGCTGTGCAATATACTACGTGGCTGGGCAATATACTACGTCACTGGGCAATATACTACGTGGCTCTGTGCTGTATACTACGTCACTGGGCAATATACTACGTCACTGGGCAATATACTATGTGGCTGCGCAATATACTACGTCACTAGGCAATATACTACGTAACTGGGCAATATACTACGTGGTTAGGCAATATACTACGTCACTGGGCAATATACTACGTGGCTGGCCAATATACTACGTGGGCTGTGCAATATACTACGTAGCTCGGCAATATACTTTGTGGCTGGGCAATATACTACGTGGCTGCGCAATATACTACGTGACTGGGCAATATACTACGTTGCTGGGCAATATACTACGTGACTGGGCAATATACTACGTCACTGGGCAATATTCTACGTCACTGGGCAATATACTACGTGGCTGGGCAATATACTACGTCGCTGGGCAATATACTACGTGGCTGGGCAATATACTACGTGGACATGCATATTCTAGAATACCCAAAGCGTTAGAATCGGGCCACCATCTAGTATATATATAAAAGTTCAAATCACCCCCTTTTCGCCTCATTCAAAATAAAACAAAAATTCAAATATGCACAAATCTGGTATTGCCGTGTTCAGAATTGCCTGATCTATCACTATAAGAAAAGAATGAACCTGATCGCTAAACGGTATAATGAGAAAATAGTAAAAGCTTTAGAATTAAGTTTCTTTGGTCGCCGCTACATTGCAATAAAATACAATAACGGGCGATCAAAAGATTGCATCTGTACCAATATGGTATCAATAAAAATGAAGCTTGGCACGCATAAAAGAAGCCTTCACAGATCCCCCAGATCACGAAAAATGGAGACACTGCAGATCTCAGAAAATGACGCCATTTTTTTTTTTACCAAATTTGGGATTTTTTTCACCACTTAAGTATGTGATTGAGAACATAGTTGTTGATCAATAATAAAAATAATCCTCTAAAATACAACTTGCCTAATAATTCTTCACACAGTGTAAATAAATAATAATAATAACAACCATAAAGAAGCAGCAGGTGGAAGGAAGCTAGGGGCTGGTAGCTCAATAATCACGCAAAGAAAGGAGCGCAAGGCCAGGATTAAATAGGGTGTTCAATCAGGATGGAGCCAATCAGAAACACAGGGTGGTGACCAACAGGAAAGTCAGGGTGAAGAAATCAGCAACAACATAGGTACAAGTATTTGAGTTGGCATGGAACTGTCCAGCAAGCTGAATAGCTCAGAGAGAAGAGCTGCCATCTGGTGCACAGGAGCTGCTGGGTTTGAATCTTGACAGCCTTGTTCCTTTATTAATCCAAATGACCCTCCCCTCTGTGCACTGCTACAGATTAAGACAAAGCATCGTTCTCGTGATGTTCCCTTGGTTTTGTGTGCCATCAGTCCTTGTCCTCGTCAAGTCCTGACATCCACCATCTTAACCCCACTCCACTACCCAAATGACATCTTCCTCATCAGGGAGACAGAGGCATAACTCTCTATATGTCAGGACATTAACCCAGCAGCTCTTCCCTCTCAGCTATTCAGCTCGCTGGACAGTTCATTGCTAACCCAGATACTAGTACCTGTTTTGTTTCTGATGGTCTCCATTCTGAGTTCCTGATTGAACACCCTACTTACACCTTGCACTTCCTTCCTTTCGGGATTATTGAGCTCCCTGCCTTTAGTCAAGCTTTCCTTTCAACTACTGCTATTCCGGACTACGTAACCGGCTGATCCTTTAACTACATTGCTGCTCCTGTGTATAGACCTCTGGCAATTCCTGACTATGCTACCTGCTGGTGCTGCCACTATTGGTTGCAATTGCAATACCACTACTCCAATCCAGGTCTGTCCACAATAGAATAATCTTGCGCACAAAATGAAGTCTGTTGCAGCCAACCTGAGGAAAAAGTTGCTGAACTTCAGAATTTTGCAATATACCAAGAAAATTTCCTAAATTGCAAACACAGGTGTTGGGTCAGCAAAAAGAAAATATTACATTACAGAGGCAACTTCTAGATTTGCACAACTCAGGCCTGGAATCAAACACACACATACATGCTGCTATCTGCAAAGTTCAGTGGGGATCATTATCATTACCATGAATTCCTTAATCAATTCTGTATCTATTTTCAGATGCAACCTTCTCTGTTTACCAGTGACAGGAAAAAGTTTCTGCTCATCATTAATCTCCTGACTAATCAGGCTCTTGCATGGGTCTTACCTTATGTGGAAATTAATTCTGACCTCTTTAATGACTTAGGGAATGTTTCCACGTTCAGGAAATGCGTGTTTGATGCTGCGTTGAGCTGCAGCGTCAAACACGCAGCGTCCAGATGTTACAGTATAGTGGAGGGGATTTCATGAAATCCAGTCTCCACTATGCATTAAAAGACGCATGCGGCATACCCACGGAAACGGTCATGCGGCGCGTCTTTTAAGAACGCAGCATGTCCTTACATTGCAGAAACAATGCATGGACAATGCAGGTGACCTGCCAGTGACCTCAGGTGCAGATTTGGTCAGGATTTTACCTGAAGAAAATCCTGACCAAATCCTGATGCAATCCTGAACGTGGAAACACACCCTTAGTTTCCGTCATCATCACAGCTATGGAGTGTTTGATGACCAAAATTGTTGTGCTACAGCTGAAACCAAGTTGCATAACCTACGTCAAGGGTGGTGCTCTGTGGCTGAATATACAGTATGTCACAGGGTTACCGCAACAGAGAGGAGCCAGAAGACCACAGAGTCTGATTTCTCCTACTCTTGCACTGACAAAAAGCACTTCCTCTTCATTTTAATGGTGTTTATTTATTTTGGCAGAACAGAGGTTAATCGGCCATGTTGGAAACTCTGAGCTCTCAGCTGAGCTCAGCTAGCCACTCCCATCCCTTTTATAATCTGGGTCCTGATTCAAATTCATGTCAGAGCTAGTATTTCCTGCATGTCTTAGGCCGGTTTCACACGTCAGTGGCTCCGTTACGTGAGGTGACAGTTTCCTCACGTACCGGAGCCACTGACACACGTAGACACATTAAAATCAATGCATCTGTGCAGATGTCATTGATTTTTTGCGGACCGTGTCTCTGTGTGCCAAACACAGAGACATGTCAGTGTTCGTGGGAGCGCACAGATTACACGGACCCATTAAAGTGAATGGGTCCGTGTAAAACACGTACTGCACATGGACCTTGTCTGTGTGCAGTCCGTGTGCCATGCAGGAGACAGCGCTACAGTAAGCGCTGTCCCCCCCACTGGTGCTGAAGCCACGAGTTATATCTTCCCTGCAGCAGCGTTTGCTGTAGAGAAGATATGAATAATCGTGTTTAAAATAAATATCCATGTGCCCACCCACCCCCTGTGCGCCCCCCCGCTGTTATTAAAATACTCACCCGGCTCCCTCGCTGGCGCTGCTTCCTGTCCTGGCTGCATCTTCTACTGTATGAGCAGTCACGTGGGGCCGCCCATTACAATCATGAATATGCGGCTCCACCTCCCATAGGGGTGGGGCCGCATATTCATTACTGTAAATGAGCGGCCCCACGTGACCGCTCATACAGTAGAAGGTGCGGCTAGGACCGGAAGCAGCGCCAGCCAGCAAGGGAGCCGGTTGAGTGTTTTAACAGCGGGGGGCGCACAGGTGGTGGGAGGGGTGGGCACATGGATATTTATTTTAAACACGATTATTCATATCTTCTCTACAGCAAACACTGCTGCAGGGAAGATATGAATCGCAGCTTCAGCACCAGACGCTGGTGCGTGTGGTACCCAGCACGGTGCGTGTGGTACCCAGCACGGTGCGTGTGGTACCCAGTGGGCACACGGGCGGCACACGTGTGCCACATGTGTGCCACACTGATGTGCCACAGAAACGCACCAGCACACGGACATGGATAATTCCGGTACCGGAATTATCTGGACGTGTGAGACTGCCCTTAGGAGGAGGTGTTCATATGAGGAGTTTTGGAGGAGTTATTTGTGAATGTTGCGTGGTTTGTAAGTGTAGCAATTCCCTACCCTTCTCTACTTAAGTTTTTTTCCCATCCTCCACTCCCAGGTGCATTCCTCTGTTATATGTGAGTGAACTATATATAGTGTTCGGGACAGACAGGTAAGGAACCCTTGGTCCCGGGTCACCCAACAGCTGAGTCATGATATTAGCTCTGACAGTAACCATTTTTTCTGATCCAGTATGGATCATATCACTGCACTGACAGGGCTACTGCAGCAACTCAGTCTGGAGGTGCAGATTTAGGCATGGTTGTTTTGCAGCACACCAATATATCTGGTGTGTGAATCACGTCTCCCAGGCAAACCGTAGTGGAGCCCAAGATTGCTTTGCCTGAAAAGTTCTCTGGGGGGACATAACAAATTTGTTGTTTTCAGAGATGCCTGTAAATTGTACTTTAGGTTACATTCTGTTTTCTCAGGTACAGGGGAGCAACGTATGGAGATACTAATCTCGCTTTTCCAGGGGGACCCCCAAGCATGGACGTTTTTCCTCCCATCTAACTTCCAGTCATTTCAGATGGTGGAGGAATTTTTTCAAGCAATGGGCCTTATGTACGATGTCCTCGACCGCGTCTTCTTGGCTGAGTTCACACTGTGCCAACTTCACCAAGGAGACCGGCCAGCAGAGGAGTATTGCTCAGAGTTTCAGAGGTGCGCCAAGGACACTAAGTGGAATGACCCGGCACTCCGTAGCCAGTTCTGTGAGGGACTTACAGTAAGGGTGAAGAATGCTTTGACCCTGTATGAGACTCCAGTCTCCTTTGAGGCAGCCATGTCTCTGGTGATCCAGGTTGATCGCCATCTCCACCAGAGACATAGAGAAACAGTGTCCACAGTGTCACGAGGCCAAGGGACATCAGGACTTGGTGCAGTAACTCTGGTAAAATGTCTGTTGTTCGGCAAAAAGGGGGAGTATGTTTTTACTGTTGTAAAAAGGGACATTTTGTGGGCACATGTCCTTCCCGGCCTCACAGTAAACAGCTGCCAGAAAACTAGGTGGCCCGGGTTGCAGAGAGGCTTGCAACCCAAGTGTATTCATCAATTTTTTCTACCAGTTGAAATCCACATTGGTGAAATTATGGTAGATGTGTCTGCTTTTCTAGACAGTAGGGTAGGGTTTAACTTGACCAACACTAGGTTTGTCCAGGTGCAAGGCCTCATTCCACATACACTGTCCAGACCCATACCCATAATCGCCATCCACTCTGCTCCTTTGAGACAGGGGTATTTTACTCAAGTCGTTCGAGGTTTACAGCTTCAGGTAGGGGCCATGCACTCTGAGGTAATAGACTGTTATGTGCTAGAGGATCTGCCTTCACCTGTGGTACTTGGCTTCCTTGGTAATGTGGAGTGAGCATTGTCAAGGACACTCCTTGGGTACCCAGCTTGTTAGGGTGGATACCCAGTCTGTGCCAAAATACCTGTCTGATTTTGGGGATTTGTTCTCGAAGCATGAGCGCCAAGAACTTCCTCCCCATCATCCTTATGACTGCCCATTAATCTTGTTCCTGGTGCCAAGCTGCCTAAAAGCAGACTATATAATATCTCTGGTCCAGAAAGGCAGGCCATGAAGGACTATATCGCGGAAAGCCTGGCAAAGGGTCATATCAGACCATCCTCATCCGCCTTTGCCGCAGGGTTTTTGTTTGTAAAGAAAAAAGATGAGCAGTTACGCCCATGCCTGCATTACGGCAAACTCAATATCATCACGATCCGTGATCCTTATGTGCTCTCTCCCATCCCGGACCTCTTTAACCCCTTTCTGACATCTGACTTACTATCCCGTCGAGGTGGGGTGGGCCCGTATGCCCACCGATGAGATAGTATGTCATACGCGATCGGCCGCGCTTACGGGGGGAGCGCGGCTGATCGTGGCCGGGTGTCAGCTGCCTATCGCAGCTGACATCCAGCACTATGTGCCAGGAGTGGTCACGGACCGCCCCCGGCACATTAACCCCTGGCACACCGCGATCAAACATGATCGCGATGTGCCGGCGGTGCAGGGAAGCATCGTGCAGGGAGGGGGCTCCCTGTGGGCTTCCCTGAGACCCCCGCAACAACGCGATGTGATCGCGTTGCTGCGAGGGTCTCCTTACCTCCCTCCCTGCAGCAGGCCCGGATCCAAAATGACCGTGGCATCCGGGTGCTGCAGGGAGGGAGGTGGCTTACCAAGTGCCTGCTCAGAGCAGGCGCTTGGTAAGCCTGCAGTACTGTAAGGCAGATCGCTGATCTGAAAGAGTGCTGTGCCCCCCTGGGACAAAGTAAAAAAGTTACAAAAAAAATCCAAATCTGTAAAAAAAAAAAAAAAAATCCTAAATAATGAAAAAAAAAATATTATTCCCATAAATACATTTCTTTATCTAAATAAAAAAACAAAACAATAAAAGTGCACATATTTAGTATCGCCGCGTCCGTAACGACCCGACCTATAAAACTGGCCCACTAGTTAACCCCTTCAGTAAACACCGTAAGTAAAAAAAAAAAAAGAGGCAAAAAACCACGCTTTATCATACCGCCGAACACAAAGTGGAATTACACGCGATCAAAAAGACAAATCTAAATAACCATGGGACCGCTGAAAACGTCATCTTGTCCCGCAAAAAACGAGCTGCCATACAGCATCATCAGCAAAAAAATAAAAAAGTTCTGAGAATAAAGCGATGCAAAAATAATTATTTTTTCTATAAAATAGTTTTTATCGTATAAAAGCGCCAAAACATAAAGAAAATAATATAAATGAGGTATCGCTGTAATCGTACTGACCTGAGAAATAAAACTGCTTCATCAATTTTACCAAACGCGGAAGAGTATAAACGCCTCTCCCAAAAGAAATTCATGAATAGCTGGTTTTTGGTCATTCTGCCTCACAAAAATCGGAATAAAAAGCGATAAAAAAAGTCACGTGCCTGAAAATGTTGCCAATAAAAACGACAACTCGTCCCGCAAAAAACAAGACCTCACATGACTCTGTGGACCAAAATATGGAAAAATTATAGCTCTCAAAATGTGGTAATTCAAAAAATATTTTTTGCAATAAAAAGCGTCTTTCAGTGTGTGACGGCTGCCAATCATAAAAATCCGCTAAAAAACCCGCTATAAAAGTAAATCAAACCCCCCTTCATCACCCCTTTAGTTAGGGAAAAATTAAAAAAATGTATTTATTTCCATTTTCCCGTTAGGGCTAGGGTTAGGGCTAGGTTTAGGGTTAGGGTTAGGGTTGGGGCTGGGGTTAAGGCTACAGTTAGGGTTGGGGCTAAAGTTAATGTTAGGGTTGGGGCTAAAGTTACGGTTAGGGTTTAGACTACATTTACGGTTGGGAATAGGGTTGAGATTAGGGTTAGGGGTGTGTCAGGGTTAGAGGTGTGGTTAGGGTTACTGTTGGGATTAGGGTTAGGGGTGTGTTTTGGATTAGGGTTTCAGTTATAATTGGGGGGTTTCCACTGTTTAGGCACATCAGGGGCTCTCCAAATGCGACATGGTGTACGATCTCAATTCCAGCCAATTCTGCATTGAAAAAGTAAAACAGTGCTCCTTCCCTTCTGAGCTCTCCTGTGTGTTGGTTTACCCCAACATATGGGGTATCAGCGTACTCAGGACAAATAGGACAACAACTTTTGGTGTCCAATTTCTCCTGTTACCCTTGGGAAAACACAAAACTGGGGGCTAAAAAATAATTTTTGTGGGGTAAAAAAAGATTTTTTATTTTCACGGCTCTGCGTTATAAACTGTAGTGAAACACTTGGGGGTTCAAAGCTCTCACAACACATCTAGATGAGTTCCTTAGGGGGTCTACTTTCCAAAATGGTGTCACTTGTGGGAGGTTTCTACTGTTTAGGTACATTAGGGGCTCTGCAAACGCAATGTGATGCCTGCAGACCATTCCATCTAAGTCTGCATTCCAAATGGCGCTCCTTCCCTTCCGAGCCCTCCCATGCATCCAAACGGTCGTTCCTCCCCCCACATATGGGGTATCAGCGCACTCAGGACAAATTCTACAACAAATTTTGGGGTCCAATTTCTCCTGTTACCCTCGGGAAAATACAAAACTAGGGGCTAAAAAAAAATTTTTATGGGGAAAAATTTTTGTTTTGTTTTTACGGCTCTGCATTATAAACTTCTGTGAAGCCCTCGGTGGGTCAAAGCGCTCACCACACATCTAGAGAAGTTCCTTAGGGGGTCTACTTTCCAAAATGGTGTCACTTGTGGGGCGTTTCAATGTTTAGGCACATCAGTGGCTCTCCAAATGCAACATGGCATCCCATCTCAATTCCTGTTTTTTTTGCATTGAAAAGTCAAACGGTGCTCCTTCCCTTCCGAGCGCTCCCATGCGCCCAGTGGTTTACCCCCACATATGGGGTATCAGCGTACTCAGGACAAATTGTACAACAAGTTTTGCTGTCCAATTTCTTCTCTTACCCTTGGGAAAATAAAAAATTGGGGGCGAAAAGATAATTTTTGTGAAAAAATATGATTTTTTATTTTTACGGCTCTGCATTATAAACTTCTGTGAAGCCCTTGGTGGCTCAAAGCGCTCACCACACATCTAGATAAGTTCCTTAGGGGGTCTACTTTCCAAAATGGTGTCACTTGTGGGGGGTTTCAATGTTTAGACACATCAGGGGCTCTCCAAACGCAACATGGTGTCCCATCTCGATTCCAGTCAATTTTGCATTGAAAAGTCAAATGGCGCTCCTTCGCTTCCAAGCTCTGTCATGCGCCCAAACAGTGGTTTATCCCCACATATGGGGTATCTGTGTACTCAGGAAAAATTGTAAAACAACTTTTGGGGACCATTTTGTCCTGTTACCTTTGGTAAAATAAAACAAATTGGAGCTGAAGTAAATTTTTTGTGAAAAAAAAGTTAAATGTTCATTTTTATTTAAACATTCCAAAAATTCCTGTGAAGCACCAGAAGGGTTAATAAACTTCTTGAATATGGTTTTAAGCACCTTGTGGGGTGCAGTTTTTAGAATGGTGTCACACTTGGGTATTTTCTATCATATAGACCCCTCAAAATGACTTCAAATGAGATGTGGTCCCTAAAAAAAAATGGTGTTGTAAAAATGAGAAATTGCTGGTCAACTGTTAACCCTTATCTCCCTAACAAAAGAAAATTTTGGTTCCAATATTGTGCTGATGTAAAGTAGACATGTGGGAAATATTACTTATTAAGTATTTTGTGTGACATATCTCTGTGATTTAATTGCATAAAAATTCAAAGTTGGAAAATTGCCATTTTTTTCACAAATAAACGCAGGCAATATCAAAGAAATTTTACCACTATCATGAAGTACAATATTTCATGAGAAAACAATGTCAGAATCACTGGGATCCGCTGAAGCGTTCCAGAGTTATAACCTCATAAAGGGACAGTGGTCAGAATTGTAAAAATTGGCCCGATCATTAACGTGCAAACCACCCTTGGGGGTAAAGGGGTTAATCAGATTGTTGGAGCAAAATGTTTCTCAAAAATGGATTTCAGTGGGGCATATAATTTCATTCACATTAAAGAGGTGGATGAGAGGAAAACAGCATTCAATATGCCTGAGGGACACTATGAGAACCTGGTGATGCTTTTTGGGTTGACAACACACCTGTCATCTTTCAACACTTTGTAAATGAAATGTTTAGTCACGTCGTATGGCAGATTTATGGTTATCTATTTGGATGACATATTAATTTATTCACCTGACTTTGAGTTACATCAGGTACATGTCAGGCATCTTCACCTTCAGAAGTATCTCGGGTAATAGGGCAAGCTAGGGCACCCCCTAGTGATAAGAACATGGAAGGAGCCCCTGATCCCGCGTCACCCAAAGGCTGAGTTATGACAATATGCCTCCGAATTCTGCCGCTGGGTGGCAGACACCACATGGAATTCAGCTGCCCAGAAGAGTCAATTTCGATGAGCTAATAAAGGATAAACTTGCAAGGGTCAAGATCTCTGATTTAGAGGACTTTATTCAATTATGCATCTAAATTGATCTGAGACTCACTGAACAAGAAAAGAAAGACTGCGAATTAAGGAAAGACTGCGAGTATTTGGAAACATTCTTAACTGCTCCATTATTCAATCAGCATTAAAAAAAACAACAGGAAATGGAAAGTGTGCATGGTTCATGCACACTTTCCATTTCCTGTTTTTTTTTTGCATATTGCATATTGATGCAATGCGAAAACCACTGTCTGCAGTAGAGAACGAGAGGATATGTACAGAAAATATATGCCTCTATTGTGGGGGCTCTGGACATTTTGCCATTAACTGACCCAATAAAAGGACTGTAGCCTTCACGAATGCCAAAATTGCAAGCAATTTAGACCTTTCTGAACAGCCATCTCTGGTTATGCAGACCATCTCATCTGTAATGCAGGATAAAGTCAAGGAGCAATCTCCAATCTCTTTTCTTATTATCGCACCCATACAGGTCATAATTTGGAGCCAAAAAATACAATGCTCTACCATGTTAGATTCTGAAGCAGGAGCAAATTTCATGGACTTTTCACACTTGACTATAACAATGCAAATAGGACTAAATCCATGGCAACTGATTTGGAAACTGTGCATAGATCACCTTTATCTTTTGAACCCGTTACTCACGAGACACGTGAGGTCTGCAGTAAGAAGAAAGCCGATCATCTGCCTCTTCATTGTTCTTCTGAATGTCCCATTAAATTGTTGCCTGGAGCATCCATTCCATTTGGGTGAATCTTTATGAGCAAGAGCTTTAAAGCACTAAAAGATTATCTGGATGAAAATATAAAGAAAGGCGTCATTCAACCTTCTTCTTCACGAGCTGGAGCATCCTTGTTTTTTGTAGAAAAAGAAGGACTCAACTCTGCGGGCTTGTAAAATAAATAAGATTACCATTAAAAATCACTTCCATTAACTTCTGAGTTGCTGGAGAGACTACATTCTGCCAAGATTTTTACCAAATTCGTTTTATAATCTCATACGAATTCACCTGGGAGATGAGTGGAAAACTGTCTTTAAAACTAGATATGGACATTTTGAATATCTAGTTATGCCTTTCGGTCTTAGCAATGCCCCTGCGACCTTTCAGCACTTCGTTAAGTGTTGTTTTTTGAGATTTCTTGGATCAATTTGTTGTTGTTGTTTCTCCCAAGGACATTCATATATTTTCAGATTCCTTGGAGGAGCATCGCCGGTTTGTTCAGTTAGTCCTAGAACATCTACAAGAGAACCATCTCTATATCAAACTTAAAAAAAGTGAATTTGAACAAAACAGTACTTAATTTCTGGGCTATATCATCTCCCCACAAGGTCTAAGCATGGATCCCAGTAAAATCTGAGCTGTAGTTGGCTGGCCTACCTCAAGAAACTTAAAAGACGTCCAGCGCTTTATACATTTTGGAAATTTTTCTTTCAAAGATTCATTAAATACCATATATACTCGAGTATAAGCCGACCCGAGCATAAGCCGACGCCCCTAATTTTGCCACAAAAAACTGTCAAAACTTATTGACTCGAGAATAAGCCTAGGGTAGGAAATGCAGCAGCTACTGGTGAATTTCAAAAATAAAAATAGAAGCTCCATACCGTTGATTATGGCCCCATAGATGCTCCATATAAAGCTGTGCCATATATAATGCTCTGCACTGTTCATTATGGCCCCATAGATGCTCCATAGAAAGCTGTGCCATATATAATGCTGCTGCTGTTGCAATAAAAAAAAAAATCACATACTCACCTCTCTTTGCTCAGGACCCCCAGCATTTTCAATATTTACCTGCTCCTTGTGCGGCTCCGTCTCCAGCACTGACGCTCAGCAGAGGGCGAGCACTGACTACGTCACCGCACCCTCTAACCTGAGTGTCACAGCCAGAGGACGCTTGAGACAGCGCCGCACCGGAACGAGGAGCAGGTAAATATCGCACAGCGCTCCCCTCCCCGTATACTTACCTGCTCCTGGCGCGGTCCCTGCAGTCCCTGCTTCTTCCAGCGCTGCATCTGCTTCCAGTATTGAGCTCAAAAATGGGCTAAAAATATCGGCTTATACTCAAGTATATACGGTACTTTTAAAAAATAATTTTACCAATTACTTCACTTAGAAAGAACACCAAAGTGTTTTCCTGGTCTCCAGAGGCACAAGTAGCTTTGGACAAGAATCTTTTTACTTCCACACCATTTCTAGTCCATCTAAATCCTGAACTGCAGTTTGTTGTTGAAGTAGACGCCTCAAACTCTGCCGTGGGAGCTGTTTTATCACAGTGAGTTGGAGACAAAATGCGGCTTCATCCATGTGCATTCTTATCTCATACCATGTCATCTGCAGAAAAGAACTATGATATTGGAAATAAAGAACTTTTAGCTGTTAAAGTCACCTTCTCTGAATGGAGACATTTTTTTGGAAAGGGCTAATCATCTGGTGACTTTCCTTACTGGCCACAAAAATTTACAATTCCTCTGCACAGCCAAGAGGTTGTCTGCAAAATAAACATGTTGGGCCTTATTTTTCTCCAGGTTTAATTTTATAATTTCTTATTTGCCTGGTTCAACAAACAGCAAGGCTGATGCTCTTTCCAGGATCTCCACTGAGCCTGGACCTCAGGAGAGATCTAACATTGACTGTACCATTCTACATCCAAAAAATGTGTTATGAATACTGGACACTAGAGTTGAGCGACCTTGACCTTTTTAGAGTCGAGCCGGGTTTTGCGAAACCCGACTATGTCCAAAGTCGGGTCGAGTGAAATCGGCCGATTATGACGTAAAGTCGGGATCGACCGAAACACGAAACCCAATGCAAGTCAATGGGGCAGCATAGTCGGCAGTGAGTGGGGGCCAGGAAAACACCTAGAGTACCCATTTTAATGTCAAAACCATCCATTCTTCTTAATGAAGCTTGTCAAGCGTAATTTACCTTATAATAATTGGAAGGCATTTGAAATTGGGGGTCATTTGGCTAAAGTTGTGGGGGGTAGGGCTGGTTCAAGTAATTAGTGGGCCCAGGAAATCTGGACCACGTCACGGCAGTGGAGCAGGGAGAGGTAAGTATTTCAACTTTGCAAGTGCTGTGAACCTGAGCAAGCAGGGGGGGCCCACTCGTTGGCATTGGCACTGGCACAGGGCCCCTCAAAGTACAGCGGTGTGTTTGCACGGCGGGGGCGCCTCCCACCGGCAGCAACACTTTTGCGTACTATGAGAGGCCCTGTGCCAGTGACGTCGCCAACTAGTATTCCTCCCCCCACCTGATGAAGGAACCTGCACTTTCATCTGCACCTTCCTCTTTGTCCCCGTGTAAGGTGGTATGGTATGCGGGAAGAGCAACCTGACTTTCAGCAGGGTCACAATGTTGTTGTGTAGCGTGCACGGGGAATGTTGCGTTATGGGTCAATGTACCAGCAGACTCATCTATCACTGGCTGGGCAATGGGCACGATGAAGTGGAAACACAGATATAGGCCCAAAGAAGAAAGTGGGCTAAATGCAGTTCAAAATTGGTAACACAGGAATAACCAGGGGGCATTGCAGTGGAGGACAACTGGAATGAGAGGCTGACACAGAGAGTAGGGCCAAATCAGTAAGTAGTCGAAATGCAGTTCAAAATTGGCAACCGTAGTAAACAGGCGGCACAGCTTTGTTCAGTGGAGGAGAACAGCAAGGAGTGGCAGACACCGATAGTAGGCCCCAACCCAACTAGTAGGCCAAATGCAGGCTAACATTAACAACTACTTAACGAGAGGCTGAAAATGGAATTTCAGGACAGGAAACCAGGAGAACAGCAAGGAGTGGCAGACACCGATAGTAGGCCCCAAACCAACTAGTACGCCAAATGCAGTTGTTCCATTTAACCACAATTTAATGAGAGCCTGAAGATAGAAGCTCAGGAAAGGCAACCTGGGGAACACCTTGGAGTGTAACACACCATCTCTCTCCACCCCATACCCATTTTGTAGGCCTAATGCTGTGTACTTTTCTACAACTACTAAACGAGAGTCGGAAGACCGAAGCAATGGCAAGGAAACCTGGGGAACACCTTGGAGTGTAACACACCATCTCTCTCCACCCCATACCCAATTTGTAGGCCTAATGCAGCCTACTTTCCGACACCTACTAAACGAGAGCATGAAGATCGAAGTTCAGGAAAGGCAACCTGGGGAACACCTTGGAGTGTAACACACCATCTCTCTCCACCCCATACCCATTTTTTAGGCCTAATGCAGTGTACTTTTCTACAACTACTAAACGAGAGTCGGAAGACCGAAGCAATGGCAAGGAAACCTGGGGAACACCTTGGAGTGTAACACACCATCTCTCTCCACCCCATTCCCCATTTTTTAGGCCTAATGCAGCCTACTTTCCGACACCTACTAAACGAGAGCATGAAGATCGAAGCTCAGGAAAGGCAACATGGGGAACACCTTGGAGTGTAACACACCATCTCTCTCCACCCCATACCCATTTTGTAGGCCTAATGCTGTGTACTTTTCTACAACTACTAAACGAGAGTCGGAAGACCGAAGCAATGGCAAGGAAACCTGGGGAACACCTTGGAGTGTAACACACCATCTCTCTCCACCCCATACCCATTTTGTAGGCCTAATGCAGCGTACTTTTCTACAACTACTAAACGAGAGCATGAAGATCGAAGCTCAGGAAAGGCAACCTGGTGAAAACCTTGGAGTGTAACACAACCTGTCTCTACACCCCATACCAAATTTGTAGGCCTAATGCAACGTAGTTTCCACCAACTACTAAACGAGAGCCGGAAGATCGAAGCTCATGAAAGGCAACCCGGGGAACACCTTGGAGTGTAACACAACCTCTCTCTACACCACGAAAGGGCTGATTCTTAGGAAGGAAGGCTGTTGTAAATAAGCATTGCGCGTCCGAGGGTGATTATATTCTTATTCGGTATCTACTCACCCTCGGACGCGCCATGCTTCTTGATTTGTAATTAATGTTTATTTGCAATGTGCTTTTGACTTACTCAATTATTTTTTTAATTATTGATTTTATTAAATTAATAGTTTAACATCTTATTGGAAATAATTTAAAGGAGACGCGACAGGACAACACTCGGTGGATGCCATATCTGTGTTAACAACTCCAAAAAACTTTCAGTTAACTTCTTGCAGGAGAAAGAAATTGTAGCTGTTGGACCTTTGTAGTACAGTTCCAGATATTTGTTGTGTGTTTGTTTTGATTATAAAAAATAAGATCGTGTTGAGATCTCAAATGCAGACATTTTAACAATCAAATTAATTTTTTTTATATTTAATGATGTTGGTTCAAGGGGTACACGGGCAGCAATAGACAGGTCAGTGGAGGCCTAGTGGAAGGAGTGACGGCAGACAGGCATCAAAGGCCTAACATTGGGCTGGCTGTAGGCAAGTTAAAATTGGTTCCAGGGGAACACGGCCATCAGTGGCCTGGTCAGTGTAGTTGTAGTTGAAAGAACGGGACGCAGACAGGCTTCGAAGGCCTAACATAATAACATAGGGCTGGCTGTAGGCAAGTTAAAATTGGTTCCAGGGGAACACGGCCATCAGTGGCCTGGTCAGTGTAGTTGTAGTTGAAAGAACGGGACGCAGACAGGCTTCGAAGGCCTAACATAACAAACTTGGGCTGGCTGTAGGCACTTTTAAATTTGTTCCAGGGGTACATGGGCAGCAGTGTATGGTCAGTGGAAGTCTAGTGGAAGGAGTGACCGCAGACAGGCTTCCAAGGCCTAACATAACAAACTTGGGCTGGCTGTAGGCACTTTTAAATTGGTTCCAGGGGTACACGGGCAGCAGTGGTCTGGTCAGTGGAAGTCTAGTGGAAGGAGTGACCGCAGACAGGCTTCCAAGGCCTAACATAACAAACTTGGGCTGGCTGTAGGCACTTTTAAATTGGTTCCAGGGGTACACGGGCAGCAGTGGTCTGGTCTGTGGAAGTCTAGTGGAAGGAGTGACCGCAGACAGGCTTCGAAGGCCTAACATAACAAACTTGGGCTGGCTGTAGGCACTTTTAAATTGGTTCCAGGGGTACACGGGCAGCAGTGGTCTGGTCAGTGGAAGTCTAGTGGAAGGAGTGACCGCAGACAGGCTTCCAAGGCCTAACATAACAAACTTGGGCTGGCTGTAGGCACTTTTAAATTGGTTCCAGGGGTACACGGGCAGCAGTGGTCTGGTCAGTGGAAGTCTAGTGGAAGGAGTGACCGCAGACAGGCTTCCAAGGCCTAACATAACAAACTTGGGCTGGCTGTAGGCACTTTTAAATTGGTTCCAGGGGTACACGGGCAGCAGTGGTCTGGTCTGTGGAAGTCTAGTGGAAGGAGTGACCGCAGACAGGCTTCGAAGGCCTAACATAACAAACTTGGGCTGGCTGTAGGCACTTTTAAATTGGTTCCAGGGGTACACGGGCAGCAGTGGTCTGGTCAGTGGAAGTCTAGTGGAAGGAGTGACCGCAGACAGGCTTCCAAGGCCTAACATTACAAACTTGGGCTGGCTGTAGGCACTTTTAAATTGGTTCCAGGGGTACACGGGCAGCAGTGGTCTGGTCAGTGGAAGTCTAGTGGAAGGAGTGACCGCAGACAGGCTTCCAAGGCCTAACATTACAAACTTGGGCTGGCTGTAGGCACTTTTAAATTGGTTCCAGGGGTACACGGGCAGCAGTGGTCTGGTCTGTGGAAGTCTAGTGGAAGGAGTGACCGCAGACAGGCTTCGAAGGCCTAACATAACAAACTTGGGCTGGCTGTAGGCACTTTTAAATTGGTTCCAGGGGTACACGGGCAGCAGTGGTCTGGTCAGTGGAAGTCTAGTGGAAGGAGTGACCGCAGACAGGCTTCCAAGGCCTAACATAACAAAAATGTCAAAACAATGGTATTGTCAGTGCCAGGCATTGAAGGATGTCAGCGCCTAGACTACACATTGGTGAAGCTGTGAGAGATAATTTTGCTAGTGGTAGAGCACTGTTTGAGCTGGGGGGGGGAACTGTCTTGTGGCCGGCGGTACAGGCACAGGGCCCCTCATATTACAACGGTGTGTCTGACGTTGGGTGCGCACCACCACCGCCAGAGACACTTTATTGTACTATGAGGGACCCAGTGGCAGTGCCGTCGACCAAAAGCGGCCACACCCACCTCTTCAGACAAACAGCACTCTCAAGGGTCCAAGCGCAAAGTGGCGATAGCACGGCCCCGTGTGGGGAGTTTGGCCATTTCGTGAGGTGGAAACATGTCGTATGCTGGACAATCAGGTGAAGAAAATTACGAGATTGGAAAAGTCATTCAGAATAGTCCACAGGCAAGACCTTTTCATAGGAAAGCTAGGTGTCAGCCGGGCAGGGTGGGGCAAAAGATTTTGAAATCCAGTTGTGGTTCATTTTAATGAAGGTTAGATCATCTACATTTTGGGTAGCCAGACGAGTCCTTTTTTCTGTTAGTATTGAACCTGCAGCACTGAATACTCTTTCTGATAGGACACTAGCTGCCGGGCAAGCAAGCTCCTGCAATGCATATTCTGCCAATTCTGGCCAGGTGTCTAATTTGGATGCCCAGTAATCAAATGGGAATGACGGTTGAGGGAGAACGTCGATAAGGGATGAAAAATAGTTTGTAACCATACTGGACAAATGTTGTCTCCTGTCACTTTGAATTGATGCTGCAGTACCTGTCCTGCCTGCGGTCATAGAAAAATCACTCCACAACCTGGTCAGAAAACCCCTCTGGCCAACGCCACTTCTGATTTCTGCCCCTCTAACACCTCTGGTCTGCTGGCCCCTGGAGCTCGTGTGAGAACGATCACGGGCGCTGTGTGCAGGGAATGCCAGAAGCAAACGGTCAACAAGAGTTGATTGTTTTGTTGCTAATATTAGTTCCAAGTTCTCATGTGGCATAATATTTTGCAATTTGCCTTTATAGCGAGGATCAAGGAGGCAGGCCAACCAGTAATCGTCATCGTTCATCATTTTTGTAATGCGTGTGTCCCTTTTGAGGATACGCAAGGCATAATCCGCCATGTGGGCCAAAGTTCCCGTTGTCAAATCTGCGGTTGTGCTTGGTTGAGGGGCAGTTGCAGGCAAATCTACGTCACTTGTGTCCCTCAAAAAACCAGAACCCGGCCTTGCCACGCCACCAATTTCCCGTGCCCCCGGGAAAGCTTCCTCATTAAAAATATACTCATCCCCATCATCCTCCTCATCCTCCACCTCCTCTTCGCCCGGTACCTCGTCATGTACACTGCCCTGACCAGACAATCGCTGACTGTCATCAAGGCTTTCCTCTTCCTCTGGTGCAGACGCCTGATCCTTTATGTGCGTCAAACTTTGCATCAGCAGACGCATTAGGGGGATGCTCATGCTTATTATGGCGTTGTCTGCACTAACCAGCCGTGTGCATTCCTCAAAACACTGAAGGACTTGACACATGTCTTGAATCTTCGACCACTGCACACCTGACAACTCCATGTCTGCCATCCTACTGCCTGCCCGTGTATGTGTATCCTCCCACAAAAACATAACAGCCCGCCTCTGTTCGCACAGTCTCTGAAGCATGTGCAGTGTTGAGTTCCACCTTGTTGCAACGTCTATGATTAGGCGATGCTGGGGAAGGTTCAAAGAACGCTGATAGGTCTGCATACGGCTGGAGTGTACAGGCGAACGGCGGATATGTGCGCAAAGTCCACGCACTTTGAGGAGCAGGTCGGATAACCCCGGATAACTTTTCAGGAAGCACTGCACCACCAGGTTTAAGGTGTGAGCCAGGCAAGGAATGTGTTTCAGTTGGGAAAGGGAGATGGCAGCCATGAAATTCCTTCCGTTATCACTCACTACCTTGCCTGCCTCAAGATCTACAGTGCCCAGCCACGACTGCGTTTCTTGCTGCAAGAACTCGGACAGAACGTCCGCGGTGTGTCTATTGTCGCCCAAACACTTCATAGCCAATACAGCCTGCTGACGTTTGCCAGTAGCTGCCCCATAATGGGAGACCTGGTGTGCAACAGTGGCAGGTGCAGATGGAGTGTTTGTGCGACTGCGGTCTGTGGACGAGCTCTTGCTTCTGCAGGAGGACGAGGAGGAGGAGGAGGAGGAGGGGGTGCGAACGGCTACAGACAACTGTTTACTAGACCGTGGGCTAGGCAGAACTGTCCCAAACTTGCTGTCCCCTGTGGACCCTGAATCCACCACATTTACCCAGTGTGCCGTGATGGACACGTAACGTCCCTGGCCATGCCTACTGGTCCATGCATCTGTTGTCAGGTGCACCTTTGTGCTCACAGATTGCCTGAGTGCATGGACGATGCGCTCTTTAACATGCTGGTGGAGGGCTGGGATGGCTTTTCTGGAAAAAAAGTGTCGACTGGGTAGCTCGTAGCGTGGTACAGCGTAGTCCATCAGGTCTTTGAAAGCTTCGCTTTCAACTAACCGGTAGGGCATCATCTCTAACGAGATTAGTCTAGCTATGTGGGCGTTCAAACCCTGTGTACGCGGATGCGAGGCTAAGTATTTCCTTTTTCTAACCATAGTCTCATGTAGGGTGAGCTGGACTGGAGAGCTGGAGATCGTGGAACTAGCGGGGGTGCCGGTGGACATGGCAGACTGAGAGACGGTGGGAGATGGTATTGTTGCCGCCGGTGCCCTAGATGCAGTGTTTCCTACTACGAAACTGGTGATTCCCTGACCCTGACTGCTTTGGCCTGGCAAAGATACCTGCACAGATACAGCAGGTGGTGCGCTAAATGGTGGTCCTACACTGCCGGAAGGGATGTTGCGTTGATGACTAGCTTCATTGGCCGAGGGTGCAACAACCTTAAGGGACGTTTGGTAGTTAGTCCAAGCTTTCAAATGCATGGTGGTTAAATGTCTATGCATGCAACTAGTATTGAGACTTTTCAGATTCTGACCTCTGCTTAAGGAAGTAGAACATTTTTGACAGATGACTTTGCGCTGATCAATTGGATGTTGTTTAAAAAAATGCCAGACTGCACTCTTTCTAGCATCGGATACCTTTTCAGGCATTGCAGACTGAGCTTTAACCGGATGGCCACGCTGTCCTCCACCAGGTTTTGGCTTTGCCACGCGTTTTGGGCAAGATACGGGCCCGGCAGATGGAACCTGTGGCGATGTTGATGCCTGCTGCGGCCCCTCCTCCTCCTCTGCTTCAGAACTGCTGCCGCCTGCACCCTGTTCCCCCAATGGCTGCCAATCGGGGTCAAGAACTGGGTCATCTAATAACTCTTCTTGTACCTCCTGCGCAACTTCGTCTGTGTCACCGTGTCGTTCGGTGGTATAGCGTTCGTGATGGGGCAACATAGTCTCATCAGGGTCTGATTCTTGATCAGCACCCTGCGAGGGCAATGTTGTGGTCTGAGTCAAAGGACCAGCATAGTAGTCTGGCTGTGGCTGTGCGTCAGTGCACTCCATGTCAGATTCAACTTGTAATGGGCATGGACTGTTAACTGCTTCACTTTCTAAGCCAGGGACGGTATGTGTAAAGAGCTCCATGGAGTAACCCGTTGTGTCGCCTGCTGCATTCTTCTCTGTTGTTGTTTTTGCTGAAGAGGACAAGGAAGTGACTTGTCCCTGACCGTGAACATCCACTAACGACGCGCTGCTTTTACTTTTACCAGTTTCACGAGAGGAGGCAAAAGAGCTAGAGGCTGAGTCAGCAAGATAAGCCAAAACTTGCTCTTGCTGCTCCGGCTTTAAAAGCGGTTTTCCTAATCCCAGAAAAGGGAGCGTTCGAGGCCTTGTGTAGCCGGACGACGAACCTGGCTCCACAGCTCCAGACTTAGGTGCAATATTTTTTTCCCCACGACCACCTGATGCTCCACCACTACCACTACCCTCATTACCAGCTGACAATGAACGCCCCCGGCCACGACCTCTTCCACTAGACTTCCTCATTGTTTTAAAAACGTAACCAAACTAACGTTATTTGTTGCAGTCACACAACTTACACGGTGAGCTATAACTTCAGTATGATTTAGCTACCCCTTTACAGGTTGGTGAGACCACAGCGAAAATCAGGCCCAATGTTACACACTCTTTTTTTGGTGGCTGCAAATTAGAGAGATGCCCCACACGCAGGACTGTCACTGAAGCACAAATGTTAATATTAATGTCACACTATTATTTTTTTTTTTATTTTTATTTTTTTCAGGAACACTTTAGAAACCCCAAAAAAAAAAAAAATAGATTTTTGCAGGGAGAATTTAGAAAACAAATGTAACAAACTATATGCTTTCTATGGGCCACTGAGTGAGAGATGACGCACACAGGAATCAGGAGTGGCACACAAGCCCAGAGGCCAATATTTTTCTACCAATGATTGATGTAGTTATTTTCTCTGGTAGATTTTGGAACCCAAATCAAGGAAAAAAAATATAGGCTTTCTATGGACCACAATTGGAGAGAGAGAGAGAGAGAGAGAGAGAGATGGCACACCCAGGAGTCAAGACTGGCACACAAGCAGAAAGGCCAATATTAATCTCCCACTGTTTTTTTTGTTTGTTTTTTTTTTTTTTTTTCAGGGAGACTTTAGAAAAAAAAATAATAAAAAAAATATGATTTTATCAGGAAGAATTTAGAAACCAAATAAAATAAAATGATTTTTTCAGGGAGAATTTATAAAACAAATAAAAACAAAAATAGGCGTTCTATGGCCCACTGACTGAGAGATGACGCACACAGGAGTCAGGAGTGGCACACAAGCCCAGAGGCCAATATTTTTCTACCAATGATTGATGTAGTTATTTTCTCTGGTAGATTTTGGAACCCAAATCAAGGAAAAAAAATATAGGCTTTCTATGGACCACAATTGGAGAGAGAGAGAGAGAGAGAGATGGCACACCCAGGAGTCAAGACTGGCACACAAGCAGAAAGGCCAATATTAATCTCCCACTGTTTTTTTTTTTTTGTTTTTTTTTTTTTTTTTTCAGGGAGACTTTAGAAAAAAAAATAATAAAAAAAATATGATTTTATCAGGAAGAATTTAGAAACCAAATAAAATAAAATTATTTTTTCAGGGAGAATTTATAAAACAAATAAAAACAAAAATAGGCGTTCTATGGCCCACTGACTGAGAGATGACGCACACAGGAGTCAGGAGTGGCACACAAGCCCAGAGGCCAATATTTTTCTACCAATGATTGATGGAGTTATTTTCTCTGGTAGATTTTGGAACCCAAATCAAGGAAAAAAAATATAGGCTTTCTATGGACCACAATTGGAGAGAGAGAGAGAGAGAGAGAGATGGCACACCCAGGAGTCAAGACTGGCACACAAGCAGAAAGGCCAATATTAATCTCCCACTGTTTTTTTTGGTTGTTTTTTTTTTTTTTTTTTCAGGGAGACTTTAGAAAAAAAAATAATAAAAAAAATATGATTTTATCAGGAAGAATTTAGAAACCAAATAAAATAAAATGATTTTTTCAGGGAGAATTTATAAAACAAATAAAAACAAAAATAGGCGTTCTATGGCCCACTGACTGAGAGATGACGCACCCAGGAGTCAAGACTGGCACACAAGCAGAAAGGCCAATATTAATCTCCCACTGTTCTTTTTTTTTTTTTTTTTCAGGGAGACTTTAGAAAAAAAAATAATAAAAAAAATATGATTTTATCAGGAAGAATTTAGAAACCAAATAAAATAAAATGATTTTTTCAGGGAGAATTTAGAAAACAAATAAAACCAAAAATAGGCGTTCTATGGCCCACTGACTGAGAGAGAGAGAGAGATGGCACGCTTAGTACTGGCACACAAGCCCAAAGGGCAATATTAATCTCCCTTTTTTTTTCAGGGAGAATTTCTAAAACCCAAAAAAAAAAAAAAATAGGCTTTCTATGGCCCACTATTTGTGAGAGAGATGGGACGCTCAGGACTGGCACAGATGGCACGCTCAGGACTGGCACAGAAGCCCAGAGGCCAATATTAATCTCCCTTTTTTTCTGGGAGAATTTATAAAACCAAAAAAATATTTAAATAGGCTTTCTATGGCCCACTATTTGTGAGAGAGATGGCACGCTCAGGACTGGCACAGATGGCACGCTCACAACTGGCACACAAGCCCAGAGGCCAATATTAATCTCCCTTTTTTCAGGGAAAATTTATAAAACCAAAAAAAAAATTAAATAGGCTTTCTATGGCCCACTATTTGTGAGAGAGATGGCACGCTCAGGACTGGCACAGATGGCACGCTCACAACTGGCACACAAGCCCAGAGGCCAATATTAATCTCCCTTTTTTCAGGGAAAATTTATAAAACCAAAAAAAAAATTAAATAGGCTTTCTATGGCCCACTATTTGTGAGAGAGATGGCACGCTCAGGGCTGGCACAGATGGCACGCTCACAACTGGCACACAAGCCCAGAGGCCAATATTAATCTCCCTTTTTTCAGGGAAAATTTATAAAACCAAAAAAAAATTAAATAGGCTTTCTATGGCCCACTATTTGTGAGAGAGATGGCACGCTCAGGACTGGCACAGATGGCACGCTCACAACTGGCACACAAGCCCAGAGGCCAATATTAATCTCCCTTTTTTTCAGGGAGAATTTATAAAACCAAAAAAAAAATTTAATAGGCTTTCTATGGCCCACTATTTGTGAGAGAGATGGCACGCTCAGGGCTGGCACAGATGGCACGCTCAGGACTGGCACACAAGCCCAGAGGCCAATATTAATCTCCCTTTTTTTCAGGGAGAATTTATAAAACCCAAAAAAAAATAAAATAGGCTTTCTATGGCCCACTATTTGTGAGAGAGATGGCACACTCAGGACTGGCACACAAGCCCAAAGGCCAATATTAATCTCCCACTGTATTTTTATCAGGGAGAATTTATACACCCCACAAAAAAAAATACAGAAAAATGAAAAGGCTTTCTATGGCCCACTATGTGAGAGAGATGGCACACACAGGGATGGCACTCTAGCAGAAATGCCAAATTGCCAATCTTAATCTCCCACCAAAAAAAAAAAACAGGGAATGTCCTACAATTACTATCTCCCTGCCTGCAGTAATCTCAGCCAGGTATGGCAGGCAGCTACTATCTCCCTGCCTGCAGTAATCTCAGCCAGGTATGGCAGGCAGCAATAAGGAGTGGACTGATGCACAAATGAAATAAAAAGTGTGGACAAACAAAAAAGATAGCTGTGCAGAAAGGAAGGAACAAGAGGATTTGTGCTTTGAAAAAAGCAGTTGGTTTGCACAGCGGCGTACACACAGCAATGCAGCTATCAGGGAGCCTTCTAGGGCAGCCCAATGAGCTACAGCGCTGAGGGGAAAAAAAAAAAAAAAAACTTCCACTGTCCCTGCACACCGAGGGTGGTGTTGGACAGTGCAAATCGCTGCAGCACAAGCGGTTTTGTGGTTAATGGACCCTGCCTAACGCTATCCCTGCTTCTGACAAAGCGGCAGCAACCTCTCCCTAAGCTCAGATCAGCAGCAGTAAGATGGCGGTCGGCGGGAACGCCTCTTTATAGCCCCTGTGACGTCGCAGACAGCAAGCCAATCACTGCAATGCCCTTCTCTAAGATGGTGGGGACCAGGACCTATGTCATCACGCTGCCCACACTCTGCGTTTACCTTCATTGGCTGAGAAATGGCGCTTTTCGCGTCATTGAAACGCGACTTTGGCGCGAAAGTCGCGTACCGCATGGCCGACCCCGCACAGGGGTCGGATCGGGTTTCATGAAACCCCGACTTAGCCAAAAGTCGGCGACTTTTGAAAATGTTCGACCCGTTTCGCTCAACGCTACTGGACACCAAAGAAGTTTGGATACCAAACTGACTTTTTTCTTAACCAGCCTTCTAAAGACGTTGGTCTTTCTTTTAAGGGGCTATTTTGGATGCAGAACCACCAAATATGCAGTATGTCTCTGAATCTGCTTGACTTTAAGTCCTCAAACTTGTCCATGATCCTAAATTTGTAGGACAAATTTGTTGCTGTCAATTTGTCTACTACTTTCAGCCCACAATCCAATGGCCAGACTGAAAGAACCAACCTGTTACCACCGGGGTCCTCCGCGCTCCCTACGTGTCCACTCCCGGCTCCAGTGCGCAGGTTCCCCAATGATCTTTTGGGGTCTGGGCATGCCGTGCTCTCATTGTGCCGCTGGCTGCACGGTCTCCTCGGGTCTCACGCTATCTGTGCATGCGCGCACTCAGGCTTCAGCCGCACACTTGTCAGGTACTTTAAGTGCCTAAATCCTGACCCGGAAGTGGTCTCGCTGGATGCCCCGAGGGTCAGGTAAATCTGGCGGCTTCAGCCGTTCTTCAGCGCCTGATTATTGTTTCCTGCACTCGACCTGTGCAGTTGCTCTCCCAGATCCCTGTATGCTACCAGTGCGTGCTCTGTTCTGCTCTGTCCCTGTATGCTTCTAGTACGTGCTCTGCTCTGTCTCTGTACGCTTCCAGTGCATGTTCTGCTATGTCCCTGTACGTTTCCAGTGCATGCTCTGCTCTGTTCTGTCCCTGTATGCTTGCAGTGTGTGCTCCTCTTCCTCCTGGATCCCATGTCCCTTGAGTGAACTCAGCCTTTTCCTGGAATCCGTGACATCCTGTGGCTGCTCTGCGCCGTTTGGTCCTCGGTGAGTACCCCGATTCTTCTCGTAGTTCTTGAGCCGTCCTTCTGGCACTAACTATACTGGTTACCTCTGTATAGGTGTCGGTTCCACCTGGCCAGCTTGCCCAGGTTCGGTTGGTACCGCAATCCAGTGGGTCCACTGCTGGACTCCTGACACAACCAAACTCTCGAACAATACTTGCACTGTTTTATTTATTACCTACAGGATAATAATAATAATAATAACAACATATTCCGCAGCACTTTACAGGATGACTGAGTGGACTATTTACCAACAGCAGAATTTGCCTATAATGACTCTAAACACAGTTCTACATCTTAAGTCCATTTTTTACTAATTTTGGCTTGCATCCAGCATTTATTCCTAGTCTTTCATTCAATGTTTCGTTCCTGCTGTTACAGACAGACTGTTGCAGAAAGCTTAGAAAGAACTGAGATGTTACAAAAGGCCCAAGAGAATTTTAAAAAAAGCAGATAAACATTGCAACACTCTAAGGCCCCTTTCACACATCGGTTTTTTGCCGTCAGTCACAATCCGTTGGCTCGACAGATCGACGGATTGATCTCAGATTGTGGAAAACTGATGCGACGGATTCATTTTTTCAACGGATCTGACTAGCGGATATGACTAATTGGATCCTAAATCAGTCAAACTCCAGGAGAACAACCACACCCAGACATCACGATAATTACCGTGAATGTACATTGCTACAAACTGCCCAAAGTGTGTAAAAACACATACCCACACATATATGGTCCAGTCACAAACATAAATAATTTAAAGGACACACATTTATCTTTTCATTTCTTAAAGACCCCACTGCAACCCAAATCGGGATCTACATGCAATCATCCACGGCACCGACCACTAAGTGTCCTTGCATCTATTTTTTTCTTCTTTGAACCTTCCCGTATAGCTCATTTTGTGTAGACAGCACAGGTGAAATCTACATGGCTCCTAAATGAATTGGATCATGCTCAGTTTAAAAAATGGATTCCGGCACCAATAGTCTTCCATTCTAGCAAATGACGCATGGTGATTAGTGTTGAGCGATACCTTCCGATATCGGAAAGTATCGGTATCGGTTGGGATCGGCCGATATTCAAAAAATATCGGATATCGCCGATACCGATACCCGATCCCAATGCAAGTCAATGGGACCAAAATATCGGAATTAAAATAAACCCTTTCTTTCCTTGTAGGTTCATTCTACATCAAGGAAAACAACTAAGAATAATGTAGGATGTATTGTGGGAGGTGGCGGAGACATTAAAGGCAATGAGGTTTAGCCCAATCAAATAGAATAGCATGTCTTTTTTTTTTTTTAAAGACGTTCGGAGTGAAAAAGATATTGAGTATGTAAATTTTTTTTTATTTTGTCAGATATTGATGTTTCACTATTCCACGCCCTTCCCCTTCTTTTTTTTCTTTTTTTTTTTTACTTTTCCCACACTTTCATCTTCATCATCATCAGCATCTTTGACATCAACTTCTTCTTCACCTTATTCATCTTCTTCTTCATCTTCTACCTATTTTTTTTTTTATTACATTCTTCATATTCATTTTATTCAACTATTATTATTCTTCCTATTCTGCATATTCTTTTTATTCCACTGTTATTATTCTTCCTATTCTACTTCTTCATCATATTCTCATTTGTGACAGGCATTCCCGTAGTTGTTATCTATAAAAGTTTGAAGATTACACCTTCCGTTCTGCCAGTCACAAAAGTTACATTTGTCCGCGTTCAGTTTGGCCTGCAGCATCAGGCTTTATCCAGGGGCACCACGAGGAGGAACGGACTCACCCCCATACACTGCTTAGTCTTCTTCTGCATATAATTTAGATAATATCTTTTGCTCTGATATTAAGTCTTATGCTTAATGTTCTTCTGCTCTTTGTTCTGCAGCCTCTTGTTCTTCTGCTTCTCGGTCTTCCATGTCGTCGTCTCCAGGGTCGTCGTCTCCAGTGTCGTCATCTCCGCCGTCGTCGTCTCAGCCGTTGTCGTCTCCGCCGTCGTCGTCTCCGCCGTCGTCATCGGGGTGGTTTTCCGGGTCGTCGTCATCGGGGTGGTCTTCCGGGTCGTCGACTTTAGGGTCTTAAACTTGGAAATGTAGCAGAAGGTACAAGAAGGCTGAGAAAATGCCAAGAACCAGCTGATGGAACTGGAACTCGGATGGCTACCCGAAGGTTCAAGAGCCTATGGAACTACCGAGGACCAGCTGACGTTACTGGAACCCGGTTACTAAGCAGGAGGTACCCGTGCTAAAAAGCACTAACAAGGACCGCCTGGCGTTGGCGGAACTCGGATACCCAGAAGGAGGCACGTAAGCCAAAGGCTCTGCCCGGAACCAGCTGACGTTACTGGAACCAGGATGGGGAGCAGAAGGTACAAGAGCAAAAGACACTGCCGAGAACCAGCTGACGGTACTGGAACCCGGATGGGTAGCCGAAGGTCCAAGAGCCAATGGAACTACCGAGGACCAGCTGACGTTACTGGAACCCGGTTACTAAGCAGGAGGTACCCGTGCCTGAAAGCACTACCAAGGACCACCTGACGTTGGTGGAACTTGGATACCCAGAAGGAGGCACCTAAGCCAAAGGCTCTGCCCGGAACCAGCTGACGGTACTGGAACCAGGATGGGGAGCAGAAGGTACAAGAGCAAAAGACACTGCCGAGAACCAGCTGACGGTGCTGGAACCAGGTGGTGGACCCGAAGGCCCACAGGAGAGGAGAGAACAGCTAGGCCGCGAGGCAGCCGCAGTTACCGAACCCCAACAGTCCTACAGGGGGAGCTGGGCCTACTGGCACTACAGAACCAGCCTTGACTACCAGTTCACGCAGCCCACATAGGAAGCTCCTAAACTGGAGGCACCCTGGAGTTGGCTAACCCGACTGCAACACGACGGGGCAAACATAGGCGTCTCAGCGAGTTTGACACACCCCGGAAACAGCTGACGGTGCTGAAACCAGGTTTGGCACGAGGGAGTACCTGTGACAAAAACACTGCCGAGAACCAGCTGGCGGTGCTGGAACCCAGATGCGTTGCCCCAGTGTGCAAGAGCCAATGGCACGACCGAGGACCAGCTGGCGGTGCTGGAACACGGTTACTAAGCTGTAGGTGCCCGCGCTTAAAAGCACTACCAAGGACCGCCTGACGTTGGCGGAACTCGGATACCCAGGAGGAGGCACCTAAGCCAAAGGCTCGGCCCGGAACCAGCTGACGGTGCTGGAACCAGGTGGTGGACCCCAAGGCCCACAGGAGAGGAGAGAACAGCTAGGCCGCGAGGCAGCCGCAGTTACCGAACCCCAACAGTCCTACAGGGGGAGCTGGGCCTACTGGCACTACAGAACCAGCCTTGACTACCAGTTCACGCAGCCCACATAGGAAGCTCCTAAACTGGAGGCACCCTGGAGTTGGCTAACCTGACTGCAACACGACGGGGCAAACATAGGCATCTCAGCGAGCTTGACACAACCCGGAAACAGCTGACGGTGCTGAAACCAGGCTTGGCACGAGGGAGTACCTGTGACAAAAACACTGCCGAGAACCAGCTGGCGGTGCTGGAACCCAGATGCGTTGCCCCAGTGTGCAAGAGCCAATGGCACGACCGAGGACCAGCTGGCGGTGCTGGAACACGGTTACTAAGCTGTAGGTGCCCGCGCTTAAAAGCACTACCAAGGACCGCCTGACGTTGGCGGAACTCGGATACCCAGGAGGAGGCACCTAAGCCAAAGGCTCGGCCCGGAACCAGCTGACGGTGCTGGAACCAGGTGGTGGATCCCAAGGCCCACAGGAGAGGAGAGAACAGCTAGGCCGCGAGGCAGCCGCAGTTACCGAACCCCAACAGTCCTACAGGGGGAGCTGGGCCTACTGGCACTACAGAACCAGCCTTGACTACCAGTTCACGCAGCCCACATAGGAAGCTCCTAAACTGGAGGCACCCTGGAGTTGGCTAACCCGACCGCACCACGACGGGGCAAGCATAGGCGTCTCAGTGAGCTTGACACAACCCGGAAACAGCTGACGGTGCTGAAACCAGGCTTGGCACGAGGGAGTACCTGTGACAAGAACACTGCCGAGAACCAGCTGGCGGTGCTGGAACCCAGATGCGTTGCCTATTAAAGATTGTCTTCCTAGAGCCCCAACTAGCGGTGTTGGAGCTAAGGGTAAGCAGGGGGAGCAGAGTGTAGGCCGAAGCCTGCACTGGAGGCAGCTTTGTGTCTGCGTTGCGTTTGCAGGACACTTTGCCGGATACACAGTGGGGGAACAGCTGGCGTTGCTGAACCCCACTAACACAATGGCGTGTGTTTTTCTCTGTGCAGCTAGCACTTGCGGTCAAAAACTAGCGATGTTAGAGCCCGTGTTGAAGCAGAAGGAGGAGGAGAGGAGCAGAGTGTAGGCCGAAGCCTATTTGAACCAATTTCAAAGGAAACCTTTAACCCCCCCTCAGGTGTTACAAAGTACAAGAGACACACCTTGTGCAGTATTAATGCTGCACAAGTGAAAGGTTGCTCTATTAATTTGTCTACTTGCACACGCTGAATGAAAGACGTACACAATTTAGCCCATTCTACAGTCAAACTGTAGTGGATGCGTGACTTGGCTTTTTAAGGAGACGCAGCACAGGTGTCCCAAATAACGCCTTGGTGCTTGGCGCAGCTTCCTGAGCGTTGTTATTTGCTGTACAGGAGTCTGCGCTCTTGTGTTATCCCTTGGCAATGCCCTGTTAGAGCTGCCCGTCTTATGACCTCATTTCATGTTGGCCGGTGCGGTTAACGATGGCCATAAATCCCAGACCCACAGTGCCTTTTCATAAAGTCACACTGCGGTGCTGTGATTCGTGGCCTTGAGCAGTAAATATTTTGGCCGCTCACACACGTCCTTACACCTGCTTCAGACTGGGCGGCCTCTGCTGATCCCTTCTCGCATGCCACGGCCATGAGGCTGCACAGTCTGAAGAAGGCGGAAGGAGATGAGTTAAGACAGGTGAAGATATGCACTGCTCGTGCCCATCAATCACACCCTCGCAGTCAAAATAAGACAACGAGGAGCATTGTTTCAGGCAGGGCGGACGCACAGGCGCAACAAGCCAACCAATGATGTCAGAAGACGGGAAGCGCTACCAAGGGGGGTGCTGCGTATCATTAGAAAGGAAAGTCACACCTCAGGGACAGTGGAATGGTCTCAATGAGACACATTTTGTACGTTTTGAGTTCCACGTGGGCAAGGACAAAAAGTCAGCCACCTTGTACAAATGCAGCAGTACTGCTGTACAAGGTGGCTGTTATACATAGAAACACCTGGGGGGGTGGGGGGCAGGCTCCCTTCAATTTCAGTTCATGTGCCTGCGTGGCGTTTGCAGGACACGTTGCCAGCTACACAGCAGGGGAACAGCTGGCGGTGCTGAACCCCACGAACACATTGACTGGTGTTTTTCTCTGTGCAGCTAGCAGTTCCGGGCAGAAACTAGCGGTGTTTGAGCCCAGGGTCAGCAGGAGGAGTAGAGGAGCAGAGTGTAGGCCGAAGCCTAGTTGAACCAATTTCAAAGGTTACCTTTAACCCCCCCTCAGGTGTTGCAAGGTACAAGAGCCACACCTTGAACAGCATTAATGATGCACAAGTCAAAGGTTGCTCTATTTAATTTTGCTCCTTGCACACGCTGAATAAAACACGTACACTATTTAGCCCATTATACTGTCAAACAGTAGTGGAGGCGTGACTACTAGTCTTTTTAAGGAGATGCAGCACAGGTGTCAAAATTTACACCTAGCTGCTGTGCGCAGATTCCTGAGTGTTGTTATTTGCTGTACAGGAGTCTGCGCTATTGGGATCCCTTGGCCATGCGCTGTGAGCGCTTCCTGTCTTCTGACCTCATTTAATGTCGGCCGTTACGGTTAGCGATGGACATGAATCCCAGACCCACAGTGTGTTTTCAAAAAATCACACTGCGTGGCTGGGATTCGTGGCCTTGTTCAGTAAATATGTTTGACGCTCACACATGTCCTTACACCTGCTTCAGACTGGGCGGCCTCATCTGATCCCTTATCGCCTGCCGCAGCCATGAGGACACCCAGTCTGAAGAAGGCGGAAGGAGATGAGTGAACACAGGCAAACATATGCACTGCACATGCCCATCAATCACACCCTCGCTGTTCAAAAAAATAAGACACCGAGGGGCGTTGTTTCGAGCAGGGCAGACGCACAGGCGCAGCCAGCTAACCAATGATGTCAAAAGACGGGCAGCGCTAACAAGGGTGGTGCTGCGTATCATTAGAAAGGAAAGTCACACCTCAGGGACAGAGGAATGGTCTCAATGAGACACATTTTGTACGTGTTGAGTTCCACGTGGGCAAGGAGAAAAAGTCAGCCACCTTGTACAAATGCAGCAGTACTGCTGTACAAGGTGGCTGTTTTACATAGAAACACCTGGGGGTGGGGGGCAGGCTCCCTTCAATTTCAGTTCATGTGCCTGCGTGGCGTTTGCAGGTCACGTTGCAAGCTACACAGCAGGGGAACAGCTGGCGGTGCTGAACCCCACTGACACATTGACTGGTGTTTTTCTCTGTGCAGCTCGCATGTCCGGGCAAAAACTGGCGGTGTTAGAGCCCAGGGTCAGCAGGAGGAGGAGAGGAGCAATGTGTAGGCCGAAGCCTGCACTGGTGGCAGCTTTTGGTCAGTTGTGCCAGCGTGGCTTGTGCTGGACACGATGCCGACTACACAGCAGGGGAACAGCTGGCGGTGCTGAACCTCACTAACACATTGACTGGTGTTTTTCTCTGTGCAGCTAGCAGTTCCGGGCAAAAACTAGCGGTGTTTGAGCCCAGGGTCAGCAGGAGAGGAGCAGAGTGTAGGCCGAAGCCTAGTTGAACCAATTTCAAAGGTTACCTTTAACCCCCCTCAGGTGTTGCAAGGTACAAGAGCCACACCTTGTGCAGCATTAATGCTGCACAAGTAAAAGGTTGCTCTATTTGTTTTGCTCCTTGCACACGCTGACTAAAACACGTACACTATTTAGCCCATTATACTGTCAAACAGTTGTGGAGGCGTGACTTGTCTTTTTAAGGAGACGCAGCACAGGTGTCAAAATTTGCACCTAGGTACTGGGCGCAGATTCCTGAGCGTTGTTATTTGCTGTACAGGAGTCTGCGCTATTGTGATCCCTTGGCCATGCGCTGTGAGCGCTTCCTGTCTTCTGACCTCATTTCATTTCGGCCGTTGCGGTTAGCGATGGACATGAATCCCAGACCCACAGTGTGTTTTCAAAAAATCACACTGCGTGGCTGGGATTCGTGGCCTTGTGCAGTAAATAGGTTTGCCGCTTACACATGTCCTTACACCTGCTCCAGACTGGGCGGCCTCAGCTGATCCCTTATCGCCTACCACGGCCAGGAGGCCGCACAGTCTGAAGAAGGCGGAAGGAGATGAGTTAAGACAGGCGAACATATGCACTGCTCGTGCCCATAAACCACACCCTCGCTGACAAAATAAATATGACAACGAGGGGCGTTGTTTCTAGCAGGGCGGATGCACAGGCGCAGCCAGCTAACCATGATGACAAAAGACGGGAAACGCTACCAAGGGGGGTGCTGCGTATCATTAGAAAGGAAAGTCACACCTCAGGGACAGTGGAATGGTCTCAATGAGACACATTTTGTACGTGTTGAGTTCCACGTGGGCAAGGAGAAAAAGTCAGCCACCTTGTACAAATGCAGCAGTACTGCTGTACTAGGTGGCTGTTATACATAGAAACACCTGGGGGGGTGGGGCCAGGTTCCCTTTAATTTCAGTTCATGTGCCTGCGTGGCGTTTGCAGGTCACGTTGCCGGCTACACAGCAGGGGAACAGCTGGCGTTGCTGAACCCCACTAACACATTGGCTGGTGTTTTTCTCTGTGCAGCTAGCACTTCCGGGCAAAAACTAGCGGTGTTTGAGCCCAGGGTCAGCAGGAGGAGGAGAGGAGCAGAGTGTAGGCCGAAGCCTGCACTGGTGGCAGCTTTTGTTCTGTTGTGGCAGCGTGGCTTGTGCTGGACACGTTGCCGACTACACAGCAGGGGAACAGCTGGCGGTGCTGAACCCCACTGACACATCACCTAGTGTTTTTTCTGTGTAGACAACACTTCCAGGTGGCAACTGACAGTGTTGAAACCCAGGGAATCAAAGAGGAGCAGAGTGTAGGCCGAAGCCTGCAGTGGAGCAAGTTGAAAGGGAACCTTTAACCCCCCCCCCCAGGCATTTGTTGCTGAAAGAGCCATCTTGTACAGCAGTAATACTGCACATGGAAAATGGTGGCTTCGAAAATTATGCTCCTTGCAAACGCTGAAGTACACACTCATATAATGTGTCCCCTCACACCGTCAAACCATCCCGGAAGTGGGACTTTCCTTTGTAATGTGACACAGCACAGCCGTCATTCCAACCCCCTTGGTGCCGGGCGCCACCTCCTCAACGTTGTTTGGTTCTGTCACGGAGCCCGCGCTGTAATGTTATCCCTTGGCCATGCACAGTTAGCGGTGCCCGTCTTCTGACATCATGTAGGTGTCAGGCTGGCAGTGCCTGTGCGTCCAAGCTGCCCGAGATCCAACCTTGCAGTGTCATCTAATGTAGTCCCACTGCGGGCCAGGGATCCATGGGCATGCGCAGTGCATATCATCGCCTCTCACTCACCTCCTTCTTGCTTCTTCAGACTGTGCGGCGTCACGGCCGTGGCATGCTATTAGGGATCAGCTGACGCCGCCTAGTCTGAAGAAGCGTGAAGAAGGGGAGTGAGAGGCTAGTATATGCACTGCGCATGGCCATGGATACCAGGCCCACTGTGGGATCACATTAGACGACACTGCGAGGTGGGATTTCGGGCAGCGTGGACGCACAGGCGCAGCCAGGACGACAACAAATGATGTCAGAGGACGGGCAGTGCAAACTGTGCATGGCCAAGGGATAACATAACAGCGCAGGGTCCATGACGGAATCAAACAACGCTAAGGAGGCAGCGCACGGTGCCAAGGGGGTAGCAATGACGGCTGTGCTGCGTCACATTACAAAGGAAAGTCCCACCTCCAGGACGGTTGGACGGTGTGAGGGGACACATTACATGAGTGTGTAGTTCAGCGTTTGCAAGGAGCATAATTTCAAGAGCGACCTTTCCCTTGTGCAGTATTAGTGCTGCACATGGTGGCTCTTTCAGTAACAAACGCCTAGGGGGGGGGGACAGGTCCCCTTACATTTTAGTTGTGCCAGCGTGGCGGTCGCATGACACGTTGCCGGATACACAGCTGGGGATCAGCTGACGTTACTGAACCCCAATAACAGAGGAGCGACTGTTGACTGTGCACACAGCACTTCCAGGCACCAACTGGCGGTGTTAGAGCCCAGGGACAGCAGGAGGAGCAGATTGGAGGTATTGCCGCACACACAGCTGGGGATCAGCTGACGTTACTGAACCCCAATAACAGAGGAGCGACTGTTGACTGTGCACACAGCACTTCCAGGCACCAACTGGCGGTGTTAGAGCCCAGGGACAGCAGGAGGAGCAGAGGAACAGAGTGTAGGCCGAAGCCTGATTGGAGCAAGTTGAAAGGAAACCTTTAACCCCCCCCCCCCAAGACGTTTGTAGCTGAAAGAGCCATCTTGTGCAGCACTAAGGATGCAAAAGGAAAAGGTTGCTCTTTTAATTATGCTCCTTGCAAACACCGAACTAAACACTAAAAATGTGTCCCTTTATACCGTTAAACCGTTCCGGAGGTGCGAATTTCCTTCGTAATGGGACACAGCACAGCTGTCATTCCTATCCCCTTGATGCCGTGCGCTGCCTCCTCAGCGTTGTTTTAAGCTGTCACGGAGCCTGCGCTGTTCTGTTAGCCCTTGGCCATGCCCAATTAGCGCTGCCTGTCTTCTGACATAATTTGGTGTCAGGCTGTCAGTGCCTGTGCGTCCACGCTGCTCCAGATCCCACCTCGCAGTCTCGTCTAACGTAATCCCACTGCGGGCCTTGGAACCATGGGCATGCACAGTGCATAACCTCGACTCTCACTCCCCTCCTTCCCTCTTCTTCAGACTGTGCGGTGTCACGGCCGTGGCATGCTAAGGATCAGCTGACGGCGCACAGTCTAAAGAAGGCGGAGGGAAATGAGCGAGAGCCCGAGGGGAAGATATGCACTGCGCATGCCCATGGATCCCAGGCCCGCAGTGTGACTCAATCAGAAGACACTGCGAGGCGGGATCTCGGGCAGCGCGGCCGCACAGGCGCAGCCAGCCTGACACCAAATTATGTCAGAAGACAGGCAGCGCAAATAGGGCATGCCCAAGGGATAACAGAACAGCGCAGGCTCCGTGACAGCTTAAAACAACGCTGAGGAGGCAGCGCATGGCACCAAGGGGGTAGGAATGACGGCTGTGCTGCGTCACATTACGAAGGAAAGTCCCAGCTCCGGGACGGTATAACGGTATCAGTGAACACATTTTATAAGTGTTAAGTTCTGCGTGTTCAAAGAGCTAAAAAAAAAGAGCTACCTTTTCCTTGTGCAGCATTACTGCTGCACAAGATGGCTCTTTCAGTAACAAACGACGGGGGGGGGGAGGGGACAGGTTCCCTTACATTTAGGTTGTTGTGCCAGCGTGGCGGTCGCAGGACACATTGCCGGCTACACAGCTGGGGATCAGCTGACGTTACTGAAACCCAATAACACTGGGTCGTATGTTTTTACTGTGCAGCCTGCACTTCTGAGCCGCAACTGGCGGTGTTGGAGCCCAGGAATAGCAGTTCAGGTGGTAGAAAGATGAACACAGCAGGAGACCTGGATGACACCCAATTACTTAATCAGGCAGAGGAGTGGCAAATTCCTGCGAGATCCAGGCCTGGTTCATTTTCAGGAAAGTAAGCCGGTCAACGTTATCGGAGGATAGTCGCATGCGACGGTCTGTTAGTACACCACCTGCGGCACTAAAGACACGTTCCGATAAGACACTAGCCGCAGGGCAAGCCAGCACCTCCAATGCATACTGGCTTAGCTCTGGCCATGTATCCAGCTTAGAGACCCAAAACTTGAGCGGGGAAGAGCCGTCTGGGAGTACAGTAAGAGGGCAAGCCATGTAGTCTGTCACCATCTGACGGAACCGTTGCCTCCTGCTGACTGGAGCCGCCGGTGATGGTGTAGACATTTGGGGCGGGCTCACAAAAGTGTGCCAGAGTTGTGCCATACTGGGCTTGCCTTGGGCAGAGGCACTGCTTCTGCTCCCTCTTTGGGCAGAGCCTCCCCCACTGCCTCGACGCACTGTGCTGCTTTGTAAAGCACTAGCAGCACTCCTCTCAGTTGGACAGGAGAAGATGATGGAATTCACCAGTGTGTCGTGGTACTCCCGCAATTTACGCTCCCGGGTCAACGCAGGGATGAGGTTTTGGACGTTGTCCCGGTAGCGAGGATCGAGGAGGGTGAACAACCAATAATCAGGCATGTTGAGAATGTGGTCGATGCGGCGGTCGTTTCTCAGGCACTGCAGCATGAAATCCACCATGTGCTGCAGAGTGCCAACTGGCCCAGAAACGCTGTCCCCTGCTTGAGACATGATCTCTGCCCGCTCGTCATCACCCCACCCTCGCTGTACACACTGACCACTGGACAATTGTGTCGCTCCCTCCTCTGGACGGAGCTCTTCCTCCTCCATTGACTCCTCCTCATCCTCCTCACAAATTGGCCCCTGCGTACCCCTTTGTGAGGAACCACGTGGCGCTGACTCTCCAGAAGCTGATGGAAAAGGTGACTCCTCATCCTCCACCTCTTCCACCACATCATCCCTTAACCCCTGCAAAGTTTGCTGAAGCAGGCAGATAAGGGGGACAGTCATGCTGACTAGTGCATCATCTGCACTTGCCATCCGCGTGGAATAATCAAAAGGACGCAAAACCTGGCAGACGTCCTTCATAGTGGCCCACTCTGTGGTTGTGAAGTCTGATCGGCGCTGACTGCGACTTCTTTGCGCCTGATGCAGCTGGTACTCCATAACTGCTTGCTGCTGCTCACACAACCGCTCCAACATATGTAACGTGGAATTCCACCGGGTAGGTAGGTCACATATGATGCGGTGTTCCGGAAGGCGGAATCGGCGCTGCAGAGCAGCAATGCGGGATCTGGCCAAGCTGGAACGCCGCAAGTGAGCACACTCTAGGCGGACCTTGTGCAGCAGGGCATCAAGATCCGGATAGTCCCTCAGAAAACTCTGCACAACCAAATTGAGCACATGTGCCAGACATGGGATGTGAGTAAGGTTGCCAAGGGCCAAAGCTGCCACCAGATTTCGGCCATTGTCACACACTACCATGCCTGGCTGGAGATTCGCTGGCAGTAACCACACATCGCTCTCCTGCTTGATGGCATTCCAGAGCTCCTGCGCTGTGTGGCTTCGATGCCCCAATGAAACTAGTTTCAAGACGGCCTGCTGACGTTTGGCCACGGCTGTGCTCATGTCGGTCATAGGTAAACGTTCACGGGTCCATGTGGAGGTGGACTGTGACGGATCCTGCAGAGAGGAATCAGAGGAACTGGTGTAAGAGGAGGAGTCGATGCGTACAGACTGGATTCCTGCAATCCTTGGAGTGGGCAGGACACGTCCTGCGCCACTCGCACGATCTGTACCTGGCTCAACAACATTAACCCAATGGGCAGTGAGGGAAACATATCGCCCCTGTCCATGCTGACTGGTCCACGCATCGGTGGTGAGGTGGACCTTGCTACTGACGGCGTTCAGTAGCGCATGTTTTATGTTTGCCTCAACATGCCTGTGCAGGGCAGGGACAGCCTGCCTGCTGAAGTAAAAGCGGCTGGGCACCTTGTACTGTGGGACTGCCAATGCCATCAAGTCACGGAAGCTGTCAGTCTCCACCAGCCTGAACGAGAGCATTTCCAGGGACAACAGTTTGGCAATGCCTGCATTCAGAGCCTGTGCTCGGGGGTGGTTGGCCGAGAATGCCCGCCTTTTCTCCCATGCCTGGACTACCGATGGCTGTAGAGTAGACTGGGAGTGTGAGGATGACTGGGAAGGTGGTGCTGTGGGTGGAATTACACTAGGTCTCTGGACAACAGTGGAGGAAGAGGCAACACGAGATGAAGAGGTGGTAGCTGCCGCTGTTGGTTGGCCTACGTCTTCACTGTGTTTCTGTAACTCCACCGCGTGCCTGTTCCGCACATGTTTCCACATATTTGTGGTATTGAGGTTGCTGACACTTTTACCTCTTTTTACTTTCTGATGACACAGCTTGCATTTGACAAAACAAATGTCATCTGCAACTGTGTCAAAAAAGGACCAGGCACTGCAAGTCTTGGGAGCGCCCTTTTTGGCTTTGGAAAGAGACAGGCTCCTAACGGGTGCCAAAGTGGAGGCTACAGGCTCCGCAGTCTTCCCCCTCCCTCTCCCTCTTTGGCCCGTAAGGGGAAGCTCTTCCTCAGAGCTGCTCCCACCACCTTCCTGTTCCTCACGCCACGATGGGTCAAGGACCTCATCATCTCCACTACCCTCTGCCACCAACTGCTCCTCCTGGGTAGTCTCGGCAGCACAGTACGCATCAGAAAGCGGCACCTGAGTTTCATCATCAGATGCGTACTGCGCTGTGGTCACCGCAGGCACTGGCCCACCTGCCTCTTCAGAGTCAGAGAGATAAAGCTTTTGGGCATCACTGCACACTGCCTCTTCTTCCATTTCTCCAATGCTGCTTGGCTGGCCCCCTGTTTCCAAGCCAAGAGATTCAGAGAACAGAAGTAGAGACGGCTCCTGTCCTGGGCTCTCTGACTGCCTGGCCAATTTGGCAGGTGGTGAAGAGACAGATGGCTGCTCTCCAGTGCTCTGTGCCTGAGAGGATGTGGCACTAACTGAAGTCGATGCCGAGGCGTTAGCTGCCATCCACCCGACAACGGCTTCAATTTGGTCTTCACGTAGCAGCGGTGCACGGCGCTCTCCGACAAAGCTGCGCATGAAGGACTGTTCCCTGCTGAAACTGAGTGACGACGAGTCACCGGCGCCCGCAGCAGGCACAGAATCACCACGTCCTCTCCCTGCTCCTCTCCCTGCTCCGCGCCCACGCCCAAGTGCCTTACTCCCTGCCCTCTTCATCTTGGTTGACAGATAAAGATAAGCAGAAAAGTACTAAGGCCTTAGTGTGCTTATTCCTGAAATGCTCCTCCTAACAGGTGTAAGAAACACTAATGTTGTAAATTGTGGACTAAACTTTATTATTTTTCAAATGTGGCCTACACAAGTGTTAAGTTGTGTTTGGTGAACTTAACTTTTTTTTTGGTGCAGATCGGGCTACAGAGCTAGTTTAAATCACACGGAGACCGTGCAGACAGCCGTAAACGGCGCTGCAAGGCCAAAAAACCTCCTCTAGGTTATCCTATATAGTGTTTTTCCACTATTTAGCTGGATACGAGTGGAAAGACACTAATAGGAATCTTTTTTTTTCAAATTTTAAACTGGCTGCACTATTTGAAAAAAAGGAAATTGTTTTTCAAGGTATGAGGCAGTAACGCACCCTGAGCTGAATCCAACCGGCTATGGCTGCACACAGACTACAGGGCGAGCTGCGCTCACACAGAGACCGTGCAGACAGCCGTAAATGGCGCTGCAAGGCCAAAAAACCCTCCTCTAGGTTATTCTATATAGTGTTTTTCCACTATTTAGCTGGATACGAGTGGAAAGACACTAATAGGAATTTTTGTTTTTCAAATTTTAAACAGGCTGCACTATTTGAAAAAAAGTAAAATTTTTCTCTAGGTATGAGCCAGTAACGAACCCTGAGCTGAATCCAACCGGCTATGGCTGCACACAGACTACAGGGCGAGCTGGGCTCACACGGAGACCGTGCAGACAGCCGTAAACGGCGCTGCAAGGCCAAAAAACCCTCCTCTAGGTTATCCTATATAGTGTTTTTCCACTATTTAGCTGGATACGAGTGGAAAGACACTAATAGGAATTTTTTTTTTTCAAATTTTAAACAGGCTGCACTATTTGAAAAAAAAGTAAAATTTTTCTCAAGGTATGAGCCAGTAACGAACCCTGAGCTGAATCCAACCGGCTATGGCTGCACACAGACTACAGGGCGAGCTGGGCTCACACGGAGACCGTGCAGACAGCCGTAAACGGCGCTGCAAGGCCCAAAAACCCCCCGCTAGGTTATCCTATGTAGTGTTTTTCCACAATAGAGCTGGAGACTGGTGGAAAAACACTAATAGGAAATTTGAGAAAAAATGTGCAGCAGGCTGCACTAAGAGCAAAAAAGGACAACTGTGTGAGGCAGTGTGAACCCCCCCTGAGCTGAATACAACCGGGTATATGGCTGCACACAGACTACAGAGTGAGCTGCACACACACACACACACACAGAGACCTTGCAGAACGCTGTTAAAACAGCGCTGCAAGGCAAGAGCAAGGTGAACAGTGAAGAACACACAGCGTTTTGCTAAATTAGCCTTTGGAAAGGAAAATAAAGCAATTAGCTAGCTCGACTGGCCCTCAGTTAGAACACAGCGTCCTGTCCCTAACTGAAATCACAGCAGAGTGAGCGCAAAATGGCGGCAGCGTTTTTTATAGTGCAGAGTGACATCATTTCAGCAGCCAATCCAAGCCTTGCCAGTACTTACATGCCCACCATGCTAAACAGGATGTGCCCACACTTCCAATCATTCCTCATTGGCTGCTGCGTTCAGTTTGAATTCTGGGAACTTCCGATTCCGGTATCCGATACGCGGGAAGTATCGGAATTCGGTATCGGAATTCCGATACCGCAAATATCGGCCGATACCCGATACTTGTGGTATCGGAATGCTCAACACTAATGGTGATGGATCTGTCGCTGTCCGATTTTTCGACGTACACAAATAACATTACTTTGTCAGTCATCTCTGGCCGCTGGACAAACAATTTACAATGGATCCGGAAAATGATGGATGAAACATAAGGCCATCCGTCGTAATCCGTCGCTAATACAAGTCTATGAGAAAAAAAAAGGAACCGGCGGCTTCAGTCGCCTGATTCACTTTTTCAAAATTCAACGGATTGTGACGGATAGCAAAAAACTGATGTGTGAAAGGGGCCTTACCCTTCAGGCCGGTGACAAGTTTTGGCTTTCTTCAAAAAATCTGAAAACAAACGTACTATCTTCTAAATTGGGTCAAAAATTCTTAGGACCTTTTCAAATTTCTGCACAAATTCACCAAGTTGCTCTGCATTTAACATTTCCTAACGGCCTGAAAATTCACCATGTTTCATGTATCCTTGCTCAAAACTTTCAGTGGGAGCCCGTTTCCAGGAAAAACTCAGCCATCTCCTCCATAAGAAAAAGTCCATGGTGAAGAAAAGTATTATTGTGCATGAAATTTTGAACTCTAGAAGATTTAGAGAAAGATTAAAGTATTTGGTGCAATGGAGGGGTTACGGACCATAGGATAATTCGTGGGAGGGCAACGTCATGCACCCAGACTTACAAGAGCCTTTCATGAGGGATATCCTGAGAAACCAGCCCCTGAGATGTCCAGAGCCCATCCTGGAACAATGGGAAACAGGACTACATCCTTCCAGGATGGCCTCTGGACATCTCAGGACCTGGTTTGTCAAGACTCGAACCCAGCAGCACTTGTGCACCAGGCAGCAGCTCTGAGCTATTCAGCTCACTGGGCACTTCTTTGCTAACCCAGATACTAGTACCTGTGTTGTTTCTGATTGTCTCCACCCTGAGTTCCTGATTTGCTCTACCCTGTAATCTCCTGACTGAACACCCTACTTAAACCTCAATAATCTCACTTCCTTCCTTGTGAGATTATTGAGCTCCAAGCCTTTAGTCAAGCTTTCCATTCACTTGCTGCTTCATCCAAGATTATACTGCTACCATGTGCTGAGCCCTGGCTATTCCTGACTATACAACCTGCTGAGCCTTTAACAACATTGCTGCTCCTGTGTACTGACCTCTGGCAATTCCTTACTACGCTACCTTCCGATGGTGACCCAGGTCAGGCCATAACATTATACCTCTTCTGGACCTTAGGCCTAAGACTGACAAGGCATCCAGACGTGGCTGCAGATGTATCCTCATTCATGGATTGACTAAACTTGTTCTTCTCTGCTGCACCTTCACTGCACTGGAACCTGCTAACTTTGCTCTGTTTAGCCTTGCTCTCCACTCTATCCAGAACTTGCACTTGTACTTGAGTCCTGGACTCTAAATAACTGCTGTAAGCCAGAAAACATTTTCTTTAAACCTGATCTAACCCCTCACAAACTATGGGCTAATCCCAACTTTATTAACTATCTAATGTCTAGTGTAGTGCAAATGGTATCCCTATCTACTGTATGTTTTTCCTAGAGGATAGACCTACCGCATTCCCAGGGATGGCCTTAGGAATAGCCTGTAGGAGAACCAAACACAACACCAAACATAGCGATACAATATAACATTACTTTTTATCACACAAATAAGATAAACACAGTATATTAATTTTCCTAACAACCCCTTTGTTGCTAAGTCTTCTTTGTCCCAGCCTCCTCCCTACACACTATCATTTTAGTTGATTTAGGGTTAAGCAAAGGACAGCTTCTGGAAAAATCTTTGAGTTTCAGGCTGCAGGACGTGGCAAGAGCTTAGATATGCGATTTGAAGTACAGGGCAGAGTCAGGGTCAGGGGCACAGGCAAACCGACTCCCCATACAGTGTGTGATATAATTTATTATGTTTGATAATTTGAGTACGAGAATATAGGTGAGATGAAGGAAAGCTGATGAGTTTGGTTTTGTTCAAATTGAGTAATAGGAAGCGAGAGGAGAAGGAGGAGGATATGGCTGATAGACACTCTGGGATTCTGGACAGCTGATGTTTGCTATCCAGAGAGGCAGTTCTAAGTGTTATCAGGGTTTAGGTAAGAAGTGTAAAACTATACAATGAAGCAAAAATGATAAGAGCTCATGTAAATGGCAGGGTCACGCGCAAGAAGGCTCTGTATCAACACATGTAGTCCTTCCTGTTCCACATGGAAAATACTTGAGATATACTATGCCAAGAAGATCTCAATATGCTTCCACATGAAATGAATAGTAGACAGTGGTACAGTAGGGACTTATAGTTGCTATATTACAGTACAATTTGAAGGTTGTGTTCTGGTTGTGAAATCTAACAAGCAGGCAATTTCTGAGGATAATTTCATACTAGATTAACCCCTTTCTGTCATTGGACGTACTATTCTGTCCATGTGGGGTAGCCTTAATTCCCATGGACGGAATAGTACGTCCAGCGCGATCGGCCACTCTCATGGGGGTAGCGCGGCCGATCACGGCCGGGTGTCAGCTGCCTATCGCAGCTGACATCCGGCACTATGTGCCAGGAGCGGTCACGGACCGCCCCCGGCACATTAACCCCCGGCGTGCCGGCGGTACAGGGAAGCATTGCGCAGGGAGGGGGCTCCCTGCGGGCTTCCCTGAGACCCCCGAAGCAGCGCGATGTGATCGCATTGCTGCGAGGGTCTCTTACCCCCCATCCCTGCAGCAGGCCAGATCCAAAATGGCTGCGGCATCCGGGTCCTGCAGGGAGGGAGGTGGCTTACCAAGTGCCTGCTCAGAGCAGGCGCTTGGTAAGCCTGCAGCGATGTAAGTCAGATCGCTGATCTGACAGAGTGCTGTGCAAACTGTCAGATCAGCGATCTGTGATGTCTCCCCCTGGGAAAAAGTAAAAAAGTAAAAAAACATTTTTCCACATGTGTAAAAAAATAAATAAATAAAATAAAAAATTCCTAAATAATGAAAAATATATATATATATATTATTCCCATAAATACATTTCTTTAGCTAAATAAAAAAACAAACAATAAAAGTACACATATTTAGTATCGCCGCATCCGTAACGACCCAACCTATAAAACTGTCCCACTAGTTAACCCCTTTAGTAAACACCGTAAGAAAAAAGAGGCAAAAAACAACGCTTTATTATCATACCGCCGAACAAAAAGTGGAATAACACGCGATTAAAAAGACAGATATAAATAACCATGGTACCACTGAAAACGTCATCTTGTCTCGCAAAAAACGAGCTGCCATACAGCATCATCAGCAAAAAAGTAAAAAAGTTATAGCCCTCAGAATAAAGTGATGCAAAAATAATTCTTTTATCTATAAAATAGTTTTTATTGTATAAAAGCGCCAAAACATAAAAAAAATATAAATGAGGTATCGCTGTAAACGTACTGACCCGAAGAATAAAACTGCTTTATCAATTTTACCAAACGCGGAACGGTATAAACGCCTCCCCCAAAAGAAATTCATGAATAGCTGGTTTTTGATCATTCTGCCTCACAAAAATCGGAATAAAAAGCGATCAAAAAATTTCACATGCCCGAAAATATTACCAATAAAAACGTCAACCCATCCCGCAAAAAACAAGACCTCACATGACTCTGTGGACTCAAATATGGAAAAATTATATCTCTCAAAATGTGGTAACACAAAAAATATTTTTTGCAATAAAAAGCGTCTTTCAGTGTGTGACGGCTGCCAATCATATAAATCCGCTAAAAAACCCGCTATAAAAGTAAATCAAACCCCTTTCATCACCCCCTTAGTTAGGGAAAAATAAAAAAATTTTAAATAATGTATTTATTACATAGTAACCTAGTAACATAGTTAGTAAGGCCGAAAAAAGACATTTGTCCATCCAGTTCAGCCTATATTCCATCATAATAAATCCCCAGATCTACGTCCTTCTACAGAACCTAATAATTGTATGATACAATATTGTTCTGCTCCAGGAAGACATCCAGGCCTCTCTTGAACCCCTCGACTGAGTTCGCCATCACCACCTCCTCAGGCAAGCAATTCCAGATTCTCACTGCCCTAACAGTAAAGAATCCTCTTCTATGTTGGTGGAAAAACCTCTCCTCCAGACGCAAAGAATGCCCCCTTGTGCCCGTCACCTTCCTTGGTATAAACAGATCCTCAGCGAGATATTTGTATTGTCCCCTTATATACTTATACATGGTTATTAGATCGCCCCTCAGTCGTCTTTTTTCTAGACTAAATAATCCTAATTTCGCTAATCTATCTGGGTATTGTAGTTCTCCCATCCCCTTTATTAATTTTGTTGCCCTCCTTTGTACTCTCTCTAGTTCCATTATATCCTTCCTGAGCACCGGTGCCCAAAACTGGACACAGTACTCCATGTGCGGTCTAACTAGGGATTTGTACAGAGGCAGTATAATGCTCTCATCATGTGTATCCAGACCTCTTTTAATGCACCCCATGATCCTGTTTGCCTTGGCAGCTGCTGCCTGGCACTGGCTGCTCCAGGTAAGTTTATCATTAACTAGGATCCCCAAGTCCTTCTCCCTGTCAGATTTACCCAGTGGTTTCCCGTTCAGTATGTAATGGTCATATTGATTCCTTCTTCCCATGTGTATAACCTTACATTTATCATTGTTAAACCTCATTTGCCACCTTTCAGCCCAAGTTTCCAACTTATCCAGATCCATCTGTAGCAGAATACTATCTTCTCTTGTATTAACTGCTTTACATAGTTTCGTATCATCTGCAAATATCGATATTTTACTTTGTAAACCTTCTACCAGATCATTAATGAATATGATGAAGAGAACAGGTCCCAATACCGACCCCTGCGGTACCCCACTGGTCACAGCGACCCAGTTAGAGACTATACCATTTATAATCACCCTCTGCTTTCTATCACTAAGCCAGTTACTAACCCATTTACACACATTTTCCCCCAGACCAAGCATTCTCATTTTGTGTACCAACCTCTTGTGCGGCACGGTATCAAACGCTTTGGAAAAATCGAGATATACCACGTCCAATGACTCACCGTGGTCCAGCCTATAGCTTACCTCTTCATAAAAACTGATTAGATTGGTTTGACAGGAGCGATTTCTCATAAACCCATGCTGATATGGAGTTAAACAGTTATTCTCATTGAGATAATCCAGAATAACATCCCTCAGAAACCCTTCAAATATTTTACCAACAATAGAGGTTAGACTTACTGGCCTATAATTTCCAGGTTCACTTTTAGAGCCCTTTTTGAATATTGGCACCACATTTGCTATGCGCCAGTCCTGCGGAACAGACCCCGTCGCTATAGAGTCCCTAAAAATAAGAAATAATGGTTTATCTATTACATTACTTAGTTCTCTTAGTACTCGTGAGTGTATGCCATTCGGACCCGGATATTTATTTATTTTAATTTTATTTAGCCGGTTTCGCACATCTTCTTGGGTTAGATTGGTGACCCTTAATATAGGGATTTCATTGTTTCTTGGGATTTCACCTAGCATTTCATTTTCCACCGTGAATACCGTGGAGAAGAAGGTGTTTAATATGTTAGCTTTTTCCTCGTCATCTACAACCATTCTTTCCTCACTATTTTTTAAGGGGCCTACATTTTCAGTTTTTATTCTTTTACTATTGATATAGTTGAAGAACAGTTTGGGATTAGTATTACTCTCCTTAGCAATGTGCTTCTCTGTTTCCTTTTTGGCAGCTTTAATTAGTTTTTTAGATAAAGTATTTTTCTCCCTATAGTTTTTTAGAGCTTCAATGGTGCCATCCTGCTTTAGTAGTGCAAATGCTTTCTTTTTACCGTTAATTGCTTGTCTTACTTCTTTGTTTAGCCACATTGGGTTTTCCTATTTCTAGTCCTTTTATTCCCACAAGGTATAAACTGCTTAGAGTGCCTATTTAGGATGTTCTTAAACATTTTCCATTTATTATCTGTATTCTTATTTCTGAGGATATTGTCCCAGTCTACCAGATTAAGGGCATCTCCAAGCTGGTCAAACTTTGCCTTCCTAAAGTTCAGTGTTTTTGTGACTCCCTAACAAGTCCCCCTAGTGAATGACAGGTGAAACTTTACAATATTGTGGTCGCTATTTCTTAGATGCCCAACCACCTGCACATTTGTTATTCTGTCAGGTCTATTAGATAGTATTAGGTCTAAAAGTGCTGCTCCTCTGGTTGGATTCTGCACCAATTGTGAAAGATAATTTTTCTTGGTTATTAGCAGAAACCTGTTGCCTTTATGGGTTTCACAGGTTTCTGTTTCCCAGTTAATATCCGAGTAGTTAAAGTCCCCCATAACCAGGACCTCATTATGGGTTGCAGCTTCATCTATCTGCTTTAGAAGTAGACTTTCCTTGCAATAGCTAATGGATGTTTGCATAAATACGACAAAAAATGGAGCATTTGGAACACTAAACACCAAGCCTTAGATTAGTTAATGTTATTTTGTTAAATTTCTTTTTACTTTTAGGTTAAAGGTGGCTGTTGCGCTACTTTGATGTATATAGTTTTGAATATAGAAATTCATGGAAGCTTATCTGCTCAAGACTAGTGTTGAGCGATACCTTCCGATATCGGAAAGTATCGGTATCGGTTTGGATCGGCCGATATTCAAAAAATATCGGATATCGCCGATACCGATACCCGATCCCAATGCAAGTCAATGGGACCAAAATATCGGAATTAAAATAAACCCTTTCTTTCCTTGTAGGTTCATTCTACATGAAGGAAAACAACTAAGAATAATGCCGGATGTATTTGGGGAGGTGGCGGAGACATTAAAGTCATAGAGGTTTATCCCAATCAAATAGAATAGCATGTTTTTTGTTTTTTTTTAAGACGTTCGGAGTGACAAAGATATTGACTATGTAAATTTTTTTTTTATTTTGTCAGATATTGATGTTTCACTATTCCACGCCCTTCCCCTTCTTTTTTTTCTTTTTTTTTTTCTTTTCCCACACTTTCATCTTCATCATCATCAGCATCTTTGACATCAACTTCTTCACCTTATTCATCTTCTTCTTCATCTTCTACCTATTTTTTTTTTTTTATTACATTCTTCATATTCATTTTATTCAACTATTATTATTCTTCTTATTCTACATATTCTTTTTATTCCACTGTTATTATTCTTCCTATTCTACTTCTTCATCATATTCTCATTTGTGACAGGCATTCCCGTAGTTGTTATCTATAAAAGTTTGAAGATTACACCTTCCGTTCTGCCAGTCACAAAAGTTACATTTGTCCGCGTTCAGTTTGGCCTGCAGCATCAGGCTTTATCCAGGGGCACCACGAGGAGGAACGGACTCACCCCCATACACTGCTTAGTCTTCTTCTGCATATAATTTAGATAATATCTTTTGCTCTGATATTAAGTCTTATGCTTAATGTTCTTCTGCTCTTTGTTCTGCAGCCTCTTGTTCTTCTGCTTCTCGGTCTTCCATGTTGTCGTCTCCAGGGTCGTCGTCTCCAGTGTCGTCATCTCCGCCGTCGTCGTCTCCGCCGTCGTCGTCGTCGTCATCGGGGTGGTCTTCCGTGTCGTCGTCATCGTGGTGGTCTTCCGGGTCGTCGACGTTAGGGTCTTCAACTTGGAAATGTAGCAGAAGGTACAAGAAGGCTGAGAAAATGCCAAGAACCAGCTGATGGAACTGGAACTCGGATGGCTACCCGAAGGTTCAAGAGCCTATGGAACTACCGAGGACCAGCTGACGTTACTGGAACCCGGTTACTAAGCAGGAGGTACCCGTGCTAAAAAGCACTACCAAGGACCGCCTGACGTTGACGGAACTCGGATACCCAGAAGGAGGCACCTAAGCCAAAGGCTCTGCCCGGAACCAGCTGACGTTACTGGAACCAGGATGGGGAGCAGAAGGTACAAGAGCAAAAGACACTGCCGAGAACCAGCTGACGGTACTGGAACCCGGATGGGTAGCCGAAGGTCCAAGAGCCAATGGAACTACCGAGGACCAGCTGACGTTACTGGAACCCGGTTACTAAGCAGGAGGTACCCGTGCCTGAAAGCACTACCAAGGACCACCTGACGTTGGTGGAACTTGGATACCCAGAAGGAGGCACCTAAGCCAAAGGCTCTGCCCGGAACCAGCTGACGGTACTGGAACCAGGATGGGGAGCAGAAGGTACAAGAGCAAAAGACACTGCCGAGAACCAGCTGACGGTGCTGGAACCAGGTGGTGGACCCGAAGGTCCACAGGAGAGGAGAGAACAGCTAGGCCGCGAGGCAGCCGCAGTTACCGAACCCCAACAGTCCTACAGGGGGAGCTGGGCCTACTGGCACTACAGAACCAGCCTTGACTACCAGTTCACGCAGCCCACATAGGAAGCTCCTAAACTGGAGGCACCCTGGAGTTGGCTAACCCGACCGCACCACGACGAGGCAAGCATAGGTGTCTCAGTGAGCTTGACACAACCCGGAAACAGCTGACGGTGCTGAAACCAGGCTTGGCACGAGGGAGTACCTGTGACAAAAACACTGCCGAGAACCAGCTGGCGGTGCTGGAACCCGGATGCGTTGCCCCAGTGTGCAAGAGCCAATGGCACGACCGAGGACCAGCTGACGGTGCTGGAACCCGGTTACTAAGCTGTAGGTGCCCGCGCTTAAAAGCACTACCAAGGACCGCCTGGCGTTGGCGGAACTCGGATACCCAGGAGGAGGCACCTAAGCCAAAGGCTCGGCCCGGAACCAGCTGACGGTGCTGGAACCAGGTGGTGGACCCGAAGGTCCACAGGAGAGGAGAGAACAGCTAGGCCGCGAGGCAGCCGCAGTTACCGAACCCCAACAGTCCTACAGGGGGAGCTGGGCCTACTGGCACTACAGAACCAGCCTTGACTACCAGTTCACGCAGCCCACATAGGAAGCTCCTAAACTGGAGGCACCCTGGAGTTGGCTAACCCGACCGCACCACGACGAGGCAAGCATAGGTGTCTCAGTGAGCTTGACACAACCCGGAAACAGCTGACGGTGCTGAAACCAGGCTTGGCACGAGGGAGTACCTGTGACAAAAACACTGCCGAGAACCAGCTGGCGGTGCTGGAACCCGGATGCGTTGCCCCAGTGTGCAAGAGCCAATGGCACGACCGAGGACCAGCTGACGGTGCTGGAACCCGGTTACTAAGCTGTAGGTGCCCGCGCTTAAAAGCACTACCAAGGACCGCCTGGCGTTGGCGGAACTCGGATACCCAGGAGGAGGCACCTAAGCCAAAGGCTCGGCCCGGAACCAGCTGACGGTGCTGGAACCAGGTGGTGGACCCGAAGGTCCACAGGAGAGGAGAGAACAGCTAGGCCGCGAGGCAGCCGCAGTTACCGAACCCCAACAGTCCTACAGGGGGAGCTGGGCCTACTGGCACTACAGAACCAGCCTTGACTACCAGTTCACGCAGCCCACATAGGAAGCTCCTAAACTGGAGGCACCCTGGAGTTGGCTAACCCGACCGCACCACGACGAGGCAAGCATAGGTGTCTCAGTGAGCTTGACACAACCCGGAAACAGCTGACGGTGCTGAAACCAGGCTTGGCACGAGGGAGTACCTGTGACAAAAACACTGCCGAGAACCAGCTGGCGGTGCTGGAACCCGGATGCGTTGCCCCAGTGTGCAAGAGCCAATGGCACGACCGAGGACCAGCTGACGGTGCTGGAACCCGGTTACTAAGCTGTAGGTGCCCGCGCTTAAAAGCACTACCAAGGACCGCCTGGCGTTGGCGGAACTCGGATACCCAGGAGGAGGCACCTAAGCCAAAGGCTCGGCCCGGAACCAGCTGACGGTGCTGGAACCAGGTGGTGGACCCGAAGGTCCACAGGAGAGGAGAGAACAGCTAGGCCGCGAGGCAGCCGCAGTTACCGAACCCCAACAGTCCTACAGGGGGAGCTGGGCCTACTGGCACTACAGAACCAGCCTTGACTACCAGTTCACGCAGCCCACATAGGAAGCTCCTAAACTGGAGGCACCCTGGAGTTGGCTAACCCGACCGCACCACGACGAGGCAAGCATAGGTGTCTCAGTGAGCTTGACACAACCCGGAAACAGCTGACGGTGCTGAAACCAGGCTTGGCACGAGGGAGTACCTGTGACAAAAACACTGCCGAGAACCAGCTGGCGGTGCTGGAACCCGGATGCGTTGCCCCAGTGTGCAAGAGCCAATGGCACGACCGAGGACCAGCTGACGGTGCTGGAACCCGGTTACTAAGCTGTAGGTGCCCGCGCTTAAAAGCACTACCAAGGACCGCCTGGCGTTGGCGGAACTCGGATACCCAGGAGGAGGCACCTAAGCCAAAGGCTCGGCCCGGAACCAGCTGACGGTGCTGGAACCAGGTGGTGGACCCGAAGGTCCACAGGAGAGGAGAGAACAGCTAGGCCGCGAGGCAGCCGCAGTTACCGAACCCCAACAGTCCTACAGGGGGAGCTGGGCCTACTGGCACTACAGAACCAGCCTTGACTACCAGTTCACGCAGCCCACATAGGAAGCTCCTAAACTGGAGGCACCCTGGAGTTGGCTAACCCGACCGCACCACGACGAGGCAAGCATAGGTGTCTCAGTGAGCTTGACACAACCCGGAAACAGCTGACGGTGCTGAAACCAGGCTTGGCACGAGGGAGTACCTGTGACAAAAACACTGCCGAGAACCAGCTGGCGGTGCTGGAACCCGGATGCGTTGCCCCAGTGTGCAAGAGCCAATGGCACGACCGAGGACCAGCTGACGGTGCTGGAACCCGGTTACTAAGCTGTAGGTGCCCGCGCTTAAAAGCACTACCAAGGACCGCCTGGCGTTGGCGGAACTCGGATACCCAGGAGGAGGCACCTAAGCCAAAGGCTCGGCCCGGAACCAGCTGACGGTGCTGGAACCAGGTGGTGGACCCGAAGGTCCACAGGAGAGGAGAGAACAGCTAGGCCGCGAGGCAGCCGCAGTTACCGAACCCCAACAGTCCTACAGGGGGAGCTGGGCCTACTGGCACTACAGAACCAGCCTTGACTACCAGTTCACGCAGCCCACATAGGAAGCTCCTAAACTGGAGGCACCCTGGAGTTGGCTAACCCGACCGCACCACGACGAGGCAAGCATAGGTGTCTCAGTGAGCTTGACACAACCCGGAAACAGCTGACGGTGCTGAAACCAGGCTTGGCACGAGGGAGTACCTGTGACAAAAACACTGCCGAGAACCAGCTGGCGGTGCTGGAACCCGGATGCGTTGCCTTGCCTATTAAAGATTGTCTTCCTAGAGCCCCAACTAGCGGTGTTGGAGCAAAGGGTAAGCAGGGGGAGATGAGTGTAGGCCGAAGCCTGCACTGGAGGCAGCTTTGTGTCTGCGTTGCGTTTGCAGGACACTTTGCCGGCTACACACTGGGGGAACAGCTGGCGTTGCTGAACCCCACTAACACAATGGCGTGTGTTTTTCTCTGTGCAGCTAGCACTTGCGGGCAAAAACTAGCGATGTTAGAGCCCGTGTTGAAGCAGGAGGAGGAGGAGAGGAGCAGAGTGTAGGCCGAAGCTTAGTTGAACCAATTTCAAAGGAAACCTTTAACCCCCCCCTCAGGTGTTACAAAGTACAAGAGACACACCTTGTGCAGTATTAATGCTGCACAAGTGAAAGGTTGCTCTATTAATTTGTCTACTTGCACACGCTGAATGAAAGACATACACAATTTACCCCATTCTACAGTCAAACTGTAGTGGATGCGTGACTTGGTTTTTTGATGAGACGCAGCACAGGTGTCCAAAATAACGCCTTGGTGCTTGGAGCAGCTTCCTGAGCGTTGTTATTTGCTGTACAGGAGTCTGCGCTCTTGTGTTATCCCTTGGCAATGCCCTGTTAGCGCTGCCCATCTTATGACATCATTTCATGTTGGCCGGTGCGGTTAACGATGGCCATAAATCCCAGACCCACAGTGTCTTTTCATAAAGCCACACTGCGGTGCTGGGATTCGTGGCCTTGAGCAGTAAATATTTTGGCCGCTCACACACGTCCTTACACCTGCTTCAGACTGGGCGGCCTCTGCTGATCCCTTCTCGCATGCCGCGGCCATGAGGCTGCACAGTCTGAAGAAGGCTGAAGGAGATGAGTTAAGACAGGCGAAGATATGCACTGCTCGTGCCCATCAATCACACCCTCGCAGTCAAAATAATTAAGACAACGAGGAGCATTTTATTCAGGCAGGGCGGACGAACAGGCGCAAGTAGCCAACCAATGATGTCAGAAGACGGGAAGCGCTACCAAGGGGGGTGCTGCGTATCATTAGAAAGGAAAGTCACACCTCAGGGACAGTGGAATGGTCTCAAAGAGACACATTTTGTACGTGTTGAGTTCCACGTGGGCAAGGAGAAAACATCAGCCACCTTGTACAAATGCAGCAGTACTGCTGTACAAGGTGGCTGTTATACATAGAAACACCTGGGGGTGGGGGCCAGGCTCCCTTCAATTTCAGTTCATGTGCCTGCGTGGCGTTTGCAGGTCACGTTGCAAGCTGCACAGCAGGGGAACAGCTGGCGGTGCTGAACCCCACTAACACATTGGCTGGTGTTTTTCTCTGTGCAGCTAGCATTTCCGGGCAAAAACTAGCGGTGTTTGAGCCCAGGGTCAGCAGGAGGAGGAGGAGAGGAGCAAAGTGTAGGCCGAAGCCTGCACTGGTGGCAGCTTTTGGTCGGTTGTGCCAGCGTGGCTTGTGCTGGACACGATGCCGGCTACACAGCGGGGGAACAGCTGGCGTTGCTGAACCCCACTAACACATTGGCTGGTGTTTTTCTCTGTGCAGCTAGCATGTCCGGGCAGAAACTGGCGTTGTTTGAGCCCAGGGTCAGCAGGAGGAGGAGAGGAGCAAAGTGTAGGCCGAAGCCTGCACTGGTGGCAGCTTTTGGTCGGTTGTGCCAGCGTGGCTTGTGCTGGACACGTTGCCGACTACACAGCAGGGGAACAGCTGGCGGTGCTGAACCCCACTAACACATTGGCTGGTGTTTTTCTCTGTGCAGCTAGCATTTCCGGGCAAAAACTAGCGTTGTTAGAGCCCAGGGTCAGCAGGAGGAGGAGAGGAGCAGAGTGTAGGCCGAAGCCTAGTTGAACCAATTTCAAAGGTTACCTTTAACCCCCCCTCAGGTGTTACAAAGAACAAGAGCCACTCCTTCTGCAGCATTAATGCTGCACAAGTAAAAGGTTGCTCTATTAATTTGTCTACTTGCACAAGCTGAATGCAACACGTAGACTATTTAGCCCATTATACTGTTTAACAGTAGTGGAGGCGTGACTTGTCTTTTTAAAGAAAAGCAGCACAGGTGTCGAAAACAACACCTTTTTGCATGGGCGCAGCTTCCTGAGCGTTGTTAGTTGCTGTACAGGAGTCTGCGCTCTTGTGATCCTTTGGCCATGCGCTGTGAGCGCTTCCTGTCTTATGACCTCATTTCATGTTGGCCGTTGCGGTTAGCGATGGACATGAATCCCAGACCCACAGTGTGTTTTTAAAAAATCACACTGCGGTGCTGGGATTCGTGCCCTGGTGCAGTAAATATGTTTGCCGCTCACACATGTCCTTACACCTGCTTCAGACTGGACGGCCTCATCTGATCCCTTATCGCCTGCCGAGGCCATGAGGACACCCAGTCTGAAGAAGGCGGAAGGAGATGAGTGAACACAGGCAAACATATGCACTGCACATGCCCATCAATCACACCCTCGCTGTCCAAAAAAATAAGACACCGAGGGCCGTTGTTTCGAGCAGGGGAGATGCACAGGCGCAGCCAGCTAACCAATGATGTCAAAAGACGGGCAGCGCTAACAAGGGTGGTGCTGCGTGTCATTACAAAGGAAAGTCACACCTCAGGGACATTGTAATGGTCTCTAATGAGACACATTTTGTACGTGTTGAGTTCCACGTGGGCAAGGAGAAAAAGTCAGCCACCTCGTACAAATGCAGCAGTACTGCTGTACAAGGTGGCTGTTATACATAGAAACACCTGTGGGTGGGGGGCAGGCTCCCTTCAATTTCAGTTCATGTGCCTGCGTGGCGTTTGCAGGTCACGTTGCAAGCTACACAGCAGGGGAACAGCTGGCGTTGCTGAACCCCACTGACACATTGACTGGTGTTTTTCTCTGTGCAGATTGCATGTCCGGGCAAAAACTAGCGGTGTTAGAGCCCAGGGTCAGCAGGAGGAGGAGGAGAGGAGCAAAGTGTAGGCCGAAGCCTGCACTGGTGGCAGCTTTTGGTCGGTTGTGCCAGCGTGGCTTGTGCTGGACACGATGCCGGCTACACAGCGGGGGAACAGCTGGCGGTGCTGAACCCCACTAACACATTGGCTGGTGTTTTTCTCTGTGCAGCTAGCATTTCCGGGCAAAAACTAGCGGTGTTTGAGCCCAGGGTCAGCAGGAGGAGTAGAGGAGCAGAGTGTAGGCCGAAGCCTAGTTGAACCAATTTCAAAGGTTACCTTTAACCCCCCCCCTCAGGTGTTGCAAGGTACAAGAGCCACACCTTGAACAGCATTAATGATGCACAAGTCAAAGGTTGCTCTATTTAATTTTGCTCCTTGCACACGCTGAATTAAACACGTACACTATTTAGCCCATTATACTGTCAAACAGTTGTGGAGGCGTGACTTGTCTTTTTAACGAGACGCAGCACAGGTGTCAAAATTTGCACCTAGGTACTGGGCGCAGATTCCTGAGCGTTGTTATTTGCTGTACAGGAGTCTGCGCTATTGTGTTATCCCTTGGCAATACCCTGTTAGTGCAGGCCGTCTCATGACCTCATTTCATGTTGGCCGGTGCGGTTAACGATGGCCATAAATCCCAGACCCATAGTGGCTTTTCCTAAAGTCACACTGCGGTGCTGGGATTCGTGGCCTTGTGCAGTAAATATGTTCGCCGCTCACACATGTCCTTACACCTGCTTCAGACTGGGCGGCCTCAGCTGATCCCTTATCGCATGCCGCGGCCATGAGGCCGCACAGTCAGAAGAAGGCGGAAGGAGGGGAGTGAAAACAGGGGAACATATGCACTGCTCGTGCCCATCAATCACACCCTCGCAGTCAAAATATATGAGACAACGGGGGGCGTTGTGTCGGGCAGGGGGGACGCACAGGCACAGCCAGCCAACCAATGATGTCAGGAGACGGGCAGCGCTAACAATGGGGGTGCTGCGTGTCATTAAAAAGGAAAGTCACACCTCAGGGACATTGTAATGGTCTGTAATGAGACACATTTTGTACTTGTTGAGTTCCACGTGTGCAAGGAGAAAAAGTCAGCCACCTTGTACAAATGCAGCAGTACTGCTGTACAAGGTGGCTGTTATACATAGAAACACCTGTGGGTGGGGGGCAGGCTCCCTTCAATTTCAGTTCATGTGCCTGCGTGGCGTTTGCAGGTCACGTTGCAAGCTACACAGCAGGGGAACAGCTGGCGTTGCTGAACCCCACTGACACATTGACTGGTGTTTTTCTCTGTGCAGATTGCATGTCCGGGCAAAAACTAGCGGTGTTAGAGCCCAGGGTCAGCAGGAGGAGGAGGAGAGGAGCAAAGTGTAGGCCGCAGCCTGCACTGGTGGCAGCTTTTGTTCTGTTGTGCCAGCGTGGCTTGTGCTGGACACGTTGCCGACTACACAGCAGGGGAACAGCTGGCGGTGCTGAACCCCACTAACACATTGGCTGGTGTTTTTCTCTGTGCAGCTAGCATTTCCGGGCAAAAACTAGCGGTGTTTGAGCCCAGGGTCAGCAGGAGGAGTAGAGGAGCAGAGTGTAGGCCGAAGCCTAGTTGAACCAATTTCAAAGGTTACCTTTAACCCCCCCCTCAGGTGTTGCAAGGTACAAGAGCCACACCTTGTGCAGCATTAATGCTGCACAAGTAAAAGGTTGCTCTATTTGTTTTGCTCCTTGCACACGCTGACTAAAACACGTACACTATTTAGCCCATTATACTGTCAAACAGTTGTGGAGGCGTGACTTGTCTTTTTAACGAGACGCAGCACAGGTGTCAAAATTTGCACCTAGGTACTGGGCGCAGATTCCTGAGCGTTCTTATTTGCTGTACAGGAGTCTGCGCTATTGTGATCCCTTGGCCATGCGCTGTGAGCGCTTCCTGTCTTCTGACCTCATTTCATGTCGGCCGTTGCGGTTAGCGATGGACATGAATCCCAGACCCACAGTGTGTTTTTAAAAAATCACACTGCGGTGCTGGGATTCGTGCCCTGGTGCACTAAATATGTTTGCCGCTCACACATGTCCTTACACCTGCTTCAGACTGGGCGGCCTCATCTGATCCCTTATCGCCTGCCGCGGCCATGAGGACACCCAGTCTGAAGAAGGCGGAAGGAGATGAGTGAACACAGGCAAACATATGCACTGCACATGCCCATCAATCACACCCTCGCTGTCCAAAAAAATAAGACACCGAGGGCCGTTGTTTCGAGCAGGGGAGATGCACAGGCGCAGCCAGCTAACCAATGATGTCAAAAGACGGGCAGCGCTAACAAGGGTGGTGCTGCGTGTCATTACAAAGGAAAGTCACACCTCAGGGACATTGTAATGGTCTCTAATGAGACACATTTTGTACGTGTTGAGTTCCACGTGGGCAAGGAGAAACAGTCAGCCACCTCGTACAAATGCAGCAGTACTGCTGTACAAGGTGGCTGATATACATAGAAACACCTGTGGGTGGGGGGCAGGCTCCCTTCAATTTCAGTTCATGTGCCTGCGTGGCGTTTGCAGGTCACGTTGCAAGCTACACAGCAGGGGAACAGCTGGCGTTGCTGAACCCCACTGACACATTGACTGGTGTTTTTCTCTGTGCAGATTGCATGTCCGGGCAAAAACTAGCGGTGTTAGAGCCCAGGGTCAGCAGGAGGAGGAGGAGAGGAGCAAAGTGTAGGCCGAAGCCTGCACTGGTGGCAGCTTTTGGTCGGTTGTGCCAGCGTGGCTTGTGCTGGACACGATGCCGGCTACACAGCGGGGGAACAGCAGGCGGTGCTGAACCCCACTAACACATTGGCTGGTGTTTTTCTCTGTGCAGCTAGCATGTCCGGGCAGAAACTGGCGTTGTTTGAGCCCAGGGTCAGCAGGAGGAGGAGAGGAGCAAAGTGTAGGCCGAAGCCTGCACTGGTGGCAGCTTTTGGTCGGTTGTGCCAGCGTGGCTTGTGCTGGACACGTTGCCGACTACACAGCAGGGGAACAGCTGGCGGTGCTGAACCCCACTAACACATTGGCTGGTGTTTTTCTCTGTGCAGCTAGCATTTCCGGGCAAAAACTAGCGGTGTTTGAGCCCAGGGTCAGCAGGAGGAGTAGAGGAGCAGAGTGTAGGCCGAAGCCTAGTTGAACCAATTTCAAAGGTTACCTTTAACCCCCCCTCAGGTGTTGCAAGGTACAAGAGCCACACCTTGTGCAGCATTAATGCTGCACAAGTAAAAGGTTGCTCTATTTGTTTTGCTCCTTGCACACGCTGACTAAAACACGTACACTATTTAGACCATTATACTGTCAAACAGTTGTGGAGGCGTGACTTGTCTTTTTAACGAGACGCAGCACAGGTGTCAAAATTTGCACCTAGGTACTGGGCGCAGATTCCTGAGCGTTCTTATTTGCTGTACAGGAGTCTGCGCTATTGTGATCCCTTGGCCATGCGCTGTGAGCGCTTCCTGTCTTCTGACCTCATTTCATGTCGGCCGTTGCGGTTAGCGATGGACATGAATCCCAGACCCACAGTGTGTTTTCAAAAAATCACACTGCGTGGCTGGGATTCGTGGCCTTGTGCAGTAAATAGGTTGGCCGCTTACACATGTCCTTACACCTGCTCCAGACTGGGCGGCCTCAGCTGATCCCTTATCGCCTACCACGGCCAGGAGGCCGCACAGTCTGAAGAAGGCGGAAGGAGATGAGTTAAGACAGGCGAACATATGCACTGCTCGTGCCCATAAACCACACCCTCGCTGACAAAATAAATATGACAACGAGGGGCGTTGTTTCTAGCAGGGCGGATGCACAGGCGCAGCCAGCTAACCATGATGACAAAAGACGGGAAACGCTACCAAGGGGGGTGCTGCGTATCATTACAAAGGAAAGTCACACCTCAGGGACAGTGGAATGGTCTCAATGAGACACATTTTGTACGTGTTGAGTTCCACGTGGGCAAGGAGAAAAAGTCAGCCACCTTGTACAAATGCAGCAGTACTGCTGTACTAGGTGGCTGTTATACATAGAAACACCTGGGGGGGTGGGGCCAGGTTCCCTTTTAATTTCAGTTCCTGTGCCTGCATGGCGTTTGCAGGTCACGTTGCCGGCTACACAGCAGGGGAACAGCTGGCGTTGCTGAACCCCACTAACACATTGGCTGGTGTTTTTCTCTGTGCAGCTAGCACTTCCGGGCAAAAACTAGCGGTGTTTGAGCCCAGGGTCAGCAGGAGGAGGAGAGGAGCAGAGTGTAGGCCGAAGCCTGCACTGGTGGCAGCTTTTGTTCTGTTGTGCCAGCGTGGCTTGTGCTGGACACGTTGCCGACTACACAGCAGGGGAACAGCTGGCGGTGCTGAACCCCACTGACACATCACCTAGTGTTTTTTTCTGTGTAGACAACACTTCCAGGTGGCAACTGACAGTGTTGAAACCCAGGGAATCAAAGAGGAGCAGAGTGTAGGCCGAAGCCTGCAGTGGAGCAAGTTGAAAGGGAACCTTTAACCCCCCCCCCCCAGGCATTTGTTGCTGAAAGAGCCATCTTGTACAGCAGTAATACTGCACATGGAAAATGGTGGCTCCGAAAATTATGCTCCTTGCAAACGCTGAAGTACACACTCATATAATGTGTCCCCTCACACCGTCAAACCATCCCGGAAGTGGGACTTTCCTTTGTAATGTGACACAGCACAGCCGTCATTCCAACCCCCTTGGTGCCGGGCACCACCTCCTCAACGTTGTTTGGTTCTGTCACGGAGCCCGCACTGTAATGTTATCCCTTGGCCATGCACAGTTAGCGGTGCCCGTCTTCTGACATCATGTAGGTGTCAGGCTGGCAGTGCCTGTGCGTCCAAGCTGCCCGAGATCCAACCTTGCAGTGTCATCTAATGTAGTCCCACTGCGGGCCAGGGATCCATGGGCATGCGCAGTGCATATCATCGCCTCTCACTCACCTCCTTCCTGCTTCTTCAGACTGTGCGGCGTCACGGCCGTGGCATGCTATTAGGGATCAGCTGACGCCGCCTAGTCTGAAGAAGCGTGAAGAAGGGGAGTGAGAGGCTAGTATATGCACTGCGCATGGCCATGGATACCAGGCCCACTGTGGGATCACATTAGACGACACTGCGAGGTGTGATTTCGGGCAGCGTGGACGCACAGGCGCAGCCAGGACGACAACAAATGATGTCAGAGGACGGGCAGCGCAAACTGTGCATGGCCAAGGGATAACATAACAGCGCAGGGTCCATGACGGAATCAAACAACGCTAAGGAGGCAGCGCACGGTGCCAAGGGGGTAGCAATGACGGCTGTGCTGTGTCACATTACAAAGGAAAGTCCCACCTCCGGGACGGTTGGACGGTGTGAGGGGACACATTACATGAGTGTGTAGTTCAGCGTTTGCAAGGAGCATAATTTCAAGAGCGACCTTTCCCTTGTGCAGTATTAGTGCTGCACATGGTGGCTCTTTCAGTAACAAACGCCTAGGGGGGGGGGGGGGACAGGTCCCCTTACATTTTAGTTGTGCCAGCGTGGCGGTCGCATGACACGTTGCCGGATACACAGCTGGGGATCAGCTGACGTTACTGAACCCCAATAACAGAGGAGCGACTGTTGACTGTGCACACAGCACTTCCAGGCACCAACTGGCGGTGTTAGAGCCCAGGGACAGCAGGAGGAGCAGATTGGAGGTATTGCCGCACACACAGCTGGGGATCAGCTGACGTTACTGAACCCCAATAACAGAGGAGCGACTGTTGACTGTGCACACAGCACTTCCAGGCACCAACTGGCGGTGTTAGAGCCCAGGGACAGCAGGAGGAGCAGAGGAACAGAGTGTAGGCCGAAGCCTGATTGGAGCAAGTTGAAAGGAAACCTTTAACCCCCCCCCCCAAGACGTTTGTAGCTGAAAGAGCCATGTTGTGCAGCACTAAGGATGCAAAAGGAAAAGGTTGCTCTTTTAATTATGCTCCTTGCAAACACCGAAGTAAACACTAAAAATGTGTCCCTTTATACCGTTAAACCGTTCCGGAGGTGCGAATTTCCTTCGTAATGGGACACAGCACAGCTGTCATTCCTATCCCCTTGATGCCGTGCGCTGCCTCCTCAGCGTTGTTTTAAGCTGCCACGGAGCCTGCGCTGTTCTGTTAGCCCTTGGCCATGCCCAATTAGCGCTGCCTGTCTTCTGACATAATTTGGTGTCAGGCTGTCAGTGCCTGTGCGTCCACGCTGCTCCAGATCCCACCTCGCAGTCTCATCTAACGTAATCCCACTGCGGGCCTTGGAACCATGGGCATGCACAGTGCATAACCTCGACTCTCACTCCCCTCCTTCCCTCTTCTTCAGACTGTGCGGTGTCACGGCCGTGGCATGCTAGGGATCAGCTGACGGCGCACAGTCTAAAGAAGGCGGAGGGAAATGAGCGAGAGCCCGAGGGGAAGATATGCACTGCGCATGCCCATGGATCCCAGGCCCGCAGTGTGACTCAATCAGAAGACACTGCGAGGCGGGATCTCGGGCAGCGCGGCCGCACAGGCGCAGCCAGCCTGACACCAAATTATGTCAGAAGACAGGCAGCGCAAATAGGGCATGCCCAAGGGATAACAGAACAGCGCAGGCTCCGTGACAGCTTAAAACAACGCTGAGGAGGCAGCGCATGGCACCAAGGGGGTAGGAATGACGGCTGTGCTGCGTCACATTACGAAGGAAAGTCCCAGCTCCGGGACGGTATAACGGTATCAGTGAACACATTTTATAAGTGTTAAGTTCTGCGTGTGCAAAGAGCTAAAAAAAAAGAGCTACCTTTTCCTTGTGCAGCATTACTGCTGCACAAGATGGCTCTTTCAGTAACAAACGACGGGGGGGGGGGGGACAGGTTCCCTTACATTTAGGTTGTTGTGCCAGCGTGGCGGTCGCAGGACACATTGCCGGCTACACAGCTGGGGATCAGCTGACGTTACTGAAACCCAATAACACTGGGTCGTATGTTTTTACTGTGCAGCCTGCACTTCTGAGCCGCAACTGGCGGTGTTGGAGCCCAGGAATAGCAGTTCAGGTGGTAGAAAGATGAACACAGCAGGAGACCTGGATGACACCCAATTACTTAATCAGGCAGAGGAGTGGCAAATTCCTGCGAGATCCAGGCCTGGTTCATTTTCAGGAAAGTAAGCCGGTCAACGTTATCGGAGGATAGTCGCATGCGACGGTCTGTTAGTACACCACCTGCGGCACTAAAGACACGTTCCGATAAGACACTAGCCGCAGGGCAAGCCAGCACCTCCAATGCATACTGGCTTAGCTCTGGCCATGTATCCAGCTTAGAGACCCAAAACTTGAACGGGGAAGAGCCGTCTGGGAGTACAGTAAGAGGGCAAGCCATGTAGTCTGTCACCATCTGACGGAACCGTTGCCTCCTGCTGACTGGAGCCGCCGGTGATGGTGTAGACATTTGGGGCGGGCACACAAAAGTGTGCCAGAGTTGTGCCATACTGGGCTTGCCTTGGGCAGAGGCACTGCTTCTGCTCCCTCTTTGGGCAGAGCCTCCCCCACTGCCTCGACGCACTGAGCTGCTTTGTAAAGCACTAGCAGCACTCCTCTCAGTTGGACAGGAGAAGATGATGGAATTCACCAGTGTGTCGTGGTACTCCCGCAATTTACGCTCCCGGGTCAACGCAGGGATGAGGTTTTGGACGTTGTCCCGGTAGCGAGGATCGAGGAGGGTGAACACCCAATAATCAGGCATGTTGAGAATGTGGTCGATGCGGCGGTCGTTTCTCAGGCACTGCAGCATGAAATCCACCATGTGCTGCAGAGTGCCAACCGGCCCAGAAACGCTGTCCCCTGCTTGAGACATGATCTCTGCCCGCTCGTCATCACCCCACCCTCGCTGTACACACTGACCACTGGACAATTGTGTCGCTCCCTCCTCTGGACGGAGCTCTTCCTCCTCCATTGACTCCTCCTCATCCTCCTCACAAATTGGCCCCTGCGTACCCCTTTGTGAGGAACCACGTGGCGCTGACTCTCCAGAAGCTGATGGAAAAGGTGACTCCTCATCCTCCACCTCTTCCACCACATCATCCCTTAACCCTTGCAAAGTTTGCTGAAGCAGGCAGATAAGGGGGACAGTCATGCTGACTAGTGCATCATCTGCACTTGCCATCCGCGTGGAATAATCAAAAGGACGCAAAACCTGGCAGACGTCCTTCATAGTGGCCCACTCTGTGGTTGTGAAGTCTGATCGGCGCTGACTGCGACTTCTTTGCGCCTGATGCAGCTGGTACTCCATAACTGCTTGCTGCTGCTCACACAACCGCTCCAACATATGTAACGTGGAATTCCACCGGGTAGGTAGGTCACATATGATGCGGTGTTCCGGAAGGCGGAATCGGCGCTGCAGAGCAGCAATGCGGGATCTGGCCAAGCTGGAACGCCGCAAGTGAGCACACTCTAGGCGGACCTTGTGCAGCAGGGCATCAAGATCCGGATAGTCCCTCAGAAAACTCTGCACAACCAAATTGAGCACATGTGCCAGACATGGGATGTGAGTGAGGTTGCCAAGGGCCAAAGCTGCCACCAGATTTCGGCCATTGTCACACACTACCATGCCTGGCTGGAGATTCGCTGGCAGTAACCACACATCGCTCTCCTGCTTTATGGCATTCCAGAGCTCCTGCGCTGTGTGGCTTCGATGCCCCAATGAAACTAGTTTCAAGACGGCCTGCTGACGTTTGGCCACGGCTGTGCTCATGTCGGTCATAGGTAAACGTTCACGGGTCCATGTGGGGGTGGACTGTGACGGATCCTGCAGAGAGGAATCAGAGGAACTGGTGTAAGAGGAGGAGTCGATGCGTACAGACTGGATTCCTGCAATCCTTGGAGTGGGCAGGACACGTCCTGCGCCACTCGCACGATCTGTACCTGGCTCAACAACATTAACCCAATGGGCAGTGAGGGAAACATATCGCCCCTGTCCATGCTGACTGGTCCACGCATCGGTGGTGAGGTGGACCTTGCTACTGACGGCGTTCAGTAGCGCATGTTTTATGTTTGCCTCAACATGCCTGTGCAGGGCAGGGACAGCCTGCCTGCTGAAGTAAAAGCGGCTGGGCACCTTGTACTGTGGGACTGCCAATGCCATCAAGTCACGGAAGCTGTCAGTCTCCACCAGCCTGAACGAGAGCATTTCCAGGGACAACAGTTTGGCAATGCCTGCATTCAGAGCCTGTGCTCGGGGGTGGTTGGCCGAGAATGCCCGCCTTTTCTCCCATGCCTGTACTACCGATGGCTGTAGAGTAGACTGGGAGTGTGAGGATGACTGGGAAGGTGGTGCTGTGGGTGGAATTACACAAGGTCTCTGGGAGGAAGCCAAACCAGCTGTGCGTGAGCTGGAGGAAGAGGCAACACGAGCTGAAGAGGTGGTAGCTGCCGCTGTTGGTTGGCCTACATCTTCAGTGTGTTTCTGTAACTCCACCGCGTGCCTGGTCCGCACATGTTTCCACATATTTGTGGTATTGAGGTTGCTGACATTTTTCCCTCTTTTTACTTTATGATGACACAGCTTGCATTTGACAAAACAAATGTCATCTGCAACTGTGTCAAAAAAGGACCAGGCACTGCAAGTCTTGGGAGCGCCCTTTTTGGCTTTGGAAAGAGACAGGCTCCTAACGGGTGCCAAAGTGGAGGCTACAGGCTCCGCAGTCTTCCCCCTCCCTCTCCCTCTTTGGCCCGTAAGAGGAAGCTCTTCCTCTGAGCTGCTCCCACCACCTTCCTGTTCCTCACGCCACGATGGGTCAAGGACCTCATCATCTCCACTACCCTCTGCCACCAACTGCTCCTCCTGGGTAGTCTCAGCAGCACAGTACGCACGAGAAAGCGGCACCTGAGTTTCATCATCAGATGCGTACTGCGCTGTGGTCACCGGAGGCACTGGCCCACCTGCCTCTTCAGAGTCAGAGAGATAAAGCTTTTGGGCATCACTGCACACTGCCTCTTCTTCCATTTCTCCAATGCTGCTTGGCTGGCCCCCTGTTTCCAAGCCAAGAGATTCAGAGAACAGAAGTAGAGACGGCTCCTGTCCTGGGCTCTCTGACTGCCTGGCCAATTTGGCAGGTGGTGAAGAGACAGATGGCTGCTCTCCAGTGCTCTGTGCCTGAGAGGATGTGGCACTAACTGAAGTCGATGCCGAGGCGTTAGCTGCCATCCACCCGACAACGGCTTCAATTTGGTCTTCACGCAGCAGCGGTGCACGGCGCTCTCCGACAAAGCTGCGCATGAAGGACTGTTCCCTGCTGAAACTGAGTGACGACGAGTCACCGGCGCCCGCAGCAGGCACAGAATCACCACGTCCTCTCCCTGCTCCTCTCCCTGCTCCGCGCCCACGCCCACGTGCCTTACTCCCTGCCCTCTTCATCTTGGTTGACAGATAAAGATAAGCAGAAAAGTACTAAGGCCTTAGTGTGCTTATTCCTGTAATGCTCCTCCTAACAGGTGTAAGAAACACTAATGTTGTAAATTGTGGACTAAACTTTATTATTTTTCAAATGTGGCCTACACAAGTGTAAGTTGTGTTTGGTGAACTTAACCTTTTTTTTGGTGCAGATCGGGCTACAGAGCTAGTTTAAATCACACGGAGACCGTGCAGACAGCCGTAAACGGCGCTGCAAGGCCAAGAAACCCTCCTCTAGGTTATCCTATATAGTGTTTTTCCACTATTTAGCTGGATACAAGTGGAAAGACACTAATAGGAATTTTTTTTTTCAAATTTTAAACTGGCTGCACTATTTGAAAAAAGGAAATTGTTTTTCAAGGTATGAGGCAGTAACGCACCCTGAGCTGAATCCAACCGGCTATGGCTGCACACAGACTACAGGGCGAGCTGGGCTCACACGGAGACCGTGCAGACAGCCGTAAACGGCGCTGCAAGGCCAAAAAACCCTCCTCTAGGTTATCCTATATAGTGTTTTTCCACTATTTAGCTGGATACGAGTGGAAAGACACTAATAGGAATTTTTTTTTTCAAATTTTAAACAGGCTGCACTATTTGAAAAAAAGGAAAATTTTTCTCAAGGTATGAGC